>NC_134402.1:359460915-359760915 GCF_038048845.1 Mixophyes fleayi
TGTGTATGCAGAGGGGCACAGAGTGTGTGGATGCAGAGGGGCACAGAGTGTGTGGATGCAGAGGGGCACAGAGTGTGTGGATGCAGAGGGGCACAGAGGGTGTGGATGCAGAGGGGCACAGAGGGTGTGGAGATGATGCAGAGGGGCACAGAGGGTGTGGAGATGATGCAGAGGGGCACAGAGGGTGTGGAGATGATGCAGAGGGGCACAGAGGGTGTGGATATTATGCAGAGGGGCACAGAGGGTGTGGATATGATGCAGAGGGGCACAGAGGGTGTGGATATGATGCAGAGGGGCACAGAGGGTGTGGATGCAGAGGGGCACAGAGGGTGTGGAGATGATGCAGAGGGGCACAGAGGGTGTGGATATGATGCAGAGGGGCACAGAGGGTGTGGATATGATGCAGAGGGGCACAGAGGGTGTGGATATGATGCAGAGGGGCACAGAGGGTGTGGATGCAGAGGAACACAGATTGTGTGGCGATGATGCAGAGGGGCACAGAGTGTGTGTATGCAGAGGGGCACAGAGTGTGTGTATGCAGAGGGGCACAGAGTGTGTGTATGCAGAGGGGCACAGAGTGTGTGTATGCAGAGGGGCACAGAGTGTATGGAGATGATGCAGGGGCACAGAGTGTGCGGAGATGATGCAGGGGCACAGAGTGTGAGGAGATGATGCAGGGGCACAGAGTGTGTGGAGATGATGCAGGGGCACAGAGTGTGAGGAGATGATGCAGGGGCACAGAGTGTGTGGAGATGATGCAGGGGCACAGAGTATGGAGATGATGCAGGGGAGGGCACAGAGTGAGTTAGCTGTAAATTATTCTTTGACAGAAATATAATAGAAAAAAAAAATATAAAAATATTATTTTCCCTTGGATTTATGTGTATTATTTTTGCAAACAACTTACTAAGTATGTTCGTCCTGACCTAAATACTTATTACATTATTTTGACCCAACTACTTATAAAAAACGGGACTGCTAGGTAATTATTTTGGATGGGTGCCTTGAAAAAATTATGGAGACTCTAAAGGGTGCCGCAAACTTGAAAAGTTTGGGAACCACTGCCTTAATTTTAGATCTTAGGGGCCCCCCTGTCTGAAGTGCCCCGGGCCCCCCAAAGCCTTAATCCAGCTCTGACCTCTATGCAGACAATGCCCAAACCTATATCTCTTCCCCTGTCCTCTCCGCTTCTGTAATATCACTTGTAACCAACTGTCTTTCTGCTATCTCTGTATGGATGTCCCAACAGTACCTAAAGCTCAACATATCCAAAACAGAGCTTATTATTTTCCCTCCTGCTGGAATCACCACCTCCTCTCAAAACTCTCACTGTTAATAACACCACAATATCCTCAGTCTCCCAAGCCCGCTGCCTAGGCGTCACACTTGACTCCGCCCTCTGCTTTATTCCTCACATGCAGGCTATTTACCAGTCCTGTCAACTCCACCTTAAACACATTGCCAGAATACGCCCTTTTCTTACTCAACATGCTACTAAAACTCCTACCCATTCTCTCATCATCTCCCATCTTGACTACTGCAACCACCTGCTATCTGGCATTCCTGACACCCATATATCCACACTTTAATCCATCCTAAATGCTTCTGCAAGACTGATCTTCCTCTCTCACCAGTACACATCTAATGCACCCCTTTACAAACCCCTACACTGGCTCCCTATGTTCTCCACAATTCAATTCAAATTACTCAACTTTACCTACATAGCCCTCAACATCTCCACCCCTTCATACATCTTCAATCTCATATCAAAATACTTCTCCCCCACCCTCTTATATCTACCTCTGACCTACGCCTTGTTTCGTCTCTGGTAACCACCTCGCACTCTCGCTCTGTTCCCCACTTATGGCATTCCCTATCACCCCCAATCAGGCATTCCTACAGCCTTCAACTCTTTAGACATTCTCTAAAAAACCCATCTCTTTTTTAAAGCTTAGCTTATCCCTGATAACACTATTCACACTACTACACCCTCACAGCTGTCCCAAAGTCCACTCTAAGCCACACACTATCCTCTTCTTTCATCTATGCCTTCTTTAACTTAGAATGTAAGCTCTCTAATGAGCAGGGCCCTCCATACCCTTTGTTTTCAAGTCTGCAATTATTTTGTCAGCTATGTATAGTCTTGTTTTATGCATGTCCTGTTTTCCCTACTGTACGGCGCTGCAAAGCACAGTGGTGCCTTACAAATCTATGAGAATAATAATAACAAAAACAACAACAACAATTAATTATTCCAACCAATGGCACAGCAACATTTCTATTCTATATCCTGAATGGTATTTATTGCAGGGTTATCATTTTATTTATGTCAAATTGTTTAAATTCATGTAAAGCCTTTAAAAAAAAAAAAAAAGTGTCCATGTAACCTGGAAAACCAATAATAAAGTATCACAAGATCCATTATGTGCATCAGTTACGAAAAAAAGCGTCTTCGGCATCTCTGAAGTTTTATATTCATTTGAGGATTTGTATTGCACAATGGAAAAAGTAAGGATTACATAAATCAGAGGTCCTTCTAAATTAACATTTCCAATATGTACACAGCCCGATTCCCACTTTTCCTTGCTGAATCTCATTTGCATAAATAACCTGCTCTACAAACCTGATCTGCAAAGGTGTTATAAAAGACAGATTTTGTGGACTAAAAAGGCAAATACTTTTAAAGAGGCAAAAAAAAGAAAAACAAAAAAAATAAAAATATCATACATAGGACCACATATATGCACACATTAACTTACATATAAAATGCATGCCTACAACCACATGTAATATAATATATATTTCTGAGTTTTCTGTAGGTCCAGCAGAAGATGACCTTCGCCTCCCAGCAGTAATCACTATTTCTGTCTGACAGTATTTGGAATCTGAAGACTCTTTGCTTTGAGATTTTAAAAACATAGTTGATTATCTGATTAAAACAAGTCAGTCATTCATGATACAGGCATAACGGGGAAATAACGGGATTTATACTTACGATAAATCTTTTTCTCTTTCATCCATCTGGGGGACACTCCTTAACCATGGGGTTGAGTCGGGTGGAGGAGTCTCCCTGGGCTTATGTCCGTATTAATCTCCCTGTGCCGAAACATATTGTTGCCCATTCTACCCGGTCGGTTGGGGCGTCTTGGGTGGCTCGTAATGGAGCCACGGCGGACCAGCTATGCAGAGCAGCCACCTGGTCCTCGATCCATACCTTTACGAAATTCTACCAATTTAATATATTTGCGTCTGGGGACGCCTCCTTTGGCCGTAGTGTTCTGCGTGCAAGGAGATCAGAGCGGTCCCACCCTTCAGAGGGATTGCTTTTGTAAGTCCCCATGGTTAGATGGATGAAAGGGAAAACGGGATTTATACTTACGATCTTTTTCTCTGAGTCCATCTGGGGGACACTCCAATCCCCCCCGTCTTTTCGTTGTTTTGTCTCCACTCCCCCCTCTGTTGAGTGGTGTGTCTTGGTTGATTGGCCTATCTTCCTAATGGCTTTTGTAATCAAACTGAGGTATGTGGAAATTAGCGGGGGTGATATGCTGTCAGCTGAAAAAAGTTAACTCTTTGGGTGCCAGACTCCTCCCCCCGACTCAACCCCATGGTTAAGGAGTGTCCCCCAGATTGATGAAATAGAAAACAGGATATTTAACATGCTAATAATATGAACTCTCTAAAGATAGTTATGTAGGCTATTCATTGATACAGATATGGAATGAGAACAGCAAAAGTATCTAGAATATCACATGAACCCTTTGCACATGCAGTGTAAATCTTATCATAAACATATGATGTAGACAATCGGTGGCCAACCCACAGCTCTGAGATTTGAAATGTGGCTCCTGGCAGGAGCATCATCCAAGCATAGCGCTATGCAGAGGAGGTCACATGATCATCATCATTTATATAGCACCAGCAAATTCCATAACACTTTACAACTGGGAACAAACAATAGATGTGGCTTCTCTCTGTCAGTCCAACAGCCCATTTCCCAGACAATCCAATCAGAGGAGGAGGAGAGCATGAAGTGTGTTCTCCCTCCTTCCTCTGTACGGTCTCCAGCATCTGTGGGAGAGACAAGTAAGGAGCACGTGAAGAGTCCGACGGTCATGTAGGGAGATCTGATGGTATTTGCTGAGAAGTTTGACTGGCATGTATGGGGCATGTGGGAAGGTCTGATGACATTTATGAGGAATGTGGGTAGATCTGATAGCATGTGGGGAGGCGGATGTGTATCTAAGGGAAATGTGGAGATGTGGTCTTGAGGGCCATGTTATGACTTTTTATCTCCACTTCAACAATTCCCTTCATAGATATTGCAGTTGCAGTAGCAGAGTAAGCTACTGTGAAGAGACTACAGGTGCCCTTTAAATTCACCACCACTGGACACAGCAATAAAACAGCTCTTTCCCAAATAATACATTTACTCTACTATAATGGATATAATTGTATTACTATATTTATTAGTCCATCACTGCTACTATAAGACCCCAAACTTGGGCAATAACATCTGGATTTTGAATGGCAAGAGGAAGGGTGACTGACTTATTTAAATCTGCAACAGTCTATTTTGGTATAGTAGGAAGAGGTAATAAAAATAGATTTGCCCCAAGAATACATTATATGGTATTTTATTATCTGTTTCATGCTATTGTCAGTTCTGAAAGATTACACATGCTCCTCACTATTAGAATTATACACAAGCCTAAGCTGAGCATCTGGAAGACAGAAAAGGACAGTTGCCATACACAGGTAGAGTCCATCCCTTATTCCTTTGTCCTTCTTTTTGAGATGAGGAATTTACTTGTTGAGTTGACAATAATCTCTCAACAATACGGTTGATTCAGTTTTCTTTAACGTTCCAATACAAGACAGCATACTAGACCTAATCTAAAGCATCAGAAGGACAAAGGCCTGACTTGTTTGGGGTAGCATGTTTGTGGAGATGCTATACATTGTTCTGATGGTTTTAAAAAAAAAAAAAAAAAAAAAAAAAAGGAGCCATGCCCACTATTTTTATTCTTATTCTATTTTTATTCCAGGTAGCTGGCAAAGGCCTATACATGCTTAAAACTTATTATGTACAAATTTTGGCCACTATACTTTTAAATTTCTCCTTGCTTCAGAGAAGAGGATAATGTACCATGTACTGTAAAATCAAAGGGTTTTACAAGGTATAGAAAAGTTTCTATTATACTTTTTATACATTTATTGTAACTACTTTTGTAAATAGTACACGCACACCAACAGTAGCGTAAATTAATGAGGTGTGTTATAAGATATTTCATAATGGGTATCTTCTTAGTGTGTGAACGGCGTTTTCACCCAAGCTTGGTAGAGAAAGGGGAGAGCTGAAGAATAAAAGGATCATGGGATGACAGGAAGTGGTCTGAACACATGCTGACAATACTAAGTCTCTACTCATTCGCAAGCTGATCAAAGTTCAAGGGTAAATTATTATTTATATGCAGTTTTGATATCAAAATGGTTAATTTTATAAGCAATAGGTATTAATATTGTTAATGAAGTTGATTATTATTCAGATAAATTTGTTATTTATCTGTTAAGTTTGTGCATTTTCTTATACTTGGCCATATTTGGTGTCACACAAACAATTCTGAATCAGAATACGTATATTTCAGTTTTTCCCAGATACCAACTTTTGTGTATTATATTTTACAACATATATTATTTCATATTTAATGCACCATGTTAGGCCACAATATTGTGGCCACAATTTTACATGCATTGGGGCTGCAAAATTACGGCCTCTTTTAAATGAGGCAGAGAGAGAAAAACACAGAAGACCAGAGACTGTACACAAGATAAGATAATAAAATCATACTTAACAACTTTTTGTAGTTGGCGTCCAGGAGCCTCCCGGGGGTGGTGGGCGTGCGGGGGACGGGGCTCCGATAATCGCATCATTTTGGGCCCACCCCGTAACAGAATGACGCATACGCATCATTTTACAGCGGGGAGCGGGACCAAAATGCCACGATTCCCGGAGAATGGCGGAATTTTGGACCCAATTCTGCCCACTTCACTAGGAAGTGGGCAGATGCGGGAGATTGCCATACTCTCCCGAGAGTCCGTGAGACTCACTCGAAATGCGGGAGTCACCCGGACATTCCGAGAGAGTTGGCAAGTATGAATAAAATAATACAGATTGGTTATCTCAAAGCACTGGAGATCCAATATTAAGGAATGGGTACCAGACATACTTTTAATAAAACTTTCAATAATGCATATTGGTGTAATAAGATGAATGAAAAAAAATGAGGGTTACCTCTGTAGAATATATGCTGTTGCTTTATGCAACAGCATATATAATGTAGTTCATCTATTCACCTTCCTGGCACTTCAATATGATATACTATATCTTGTTTTGTGTACTGTTTTATGTATGCCTTTCTCCAATAGCTCCCACTACAAACAATAAGACCTGGCTGGTTACAGATTAGACTGGAAAAGGGAGGGAGAGGTGTGGAATTCATCTGGACAAACTAATGAAATACCTAAATTGTAACTGCTCCCCCTCACCAGAACTGCCCACTAAAACGTTTTCCCAAGAGGTTACACAGATTCTGTAATATGGCAACCACTTTCAAATGGCTGCTTAGATAGGAATCAGAAGAAGGACCGATAGAAAGCTGCAATCTCCATGCTTGCGGCTTATTAGTTTGCACAGCCACCCCATCCGCCGCAGCGTCACACAGACAATGGCCATGGCTGTGAGATGAATGATGGAGGATGGGGTAAATACTGCTGCATGGAGCTGGGACTCTGGGCAAGCAAGTGGTGGATAGGATGATAATTTCACCCAATCCAGGAATTCTAATTTAACATATAGTAGGTTTGGAATAACGGACATAAGAAATGTGCTGTAAATTCATTTTGCTCACATTTGACTGAAATTGGAATAAAATTGGGGATAACCAGAAGCACAATATACTGAGCTTTGAAATTATTAAGATATCTGAATTTGTTTTTGTTTTTTTAAATTAGGTTTTATCCAAAAAATTAAACATCTTCACTAATCTCTAAATACTAAAATACTAACCTTTAGTTTCCCAAACCACCAATATTTTCAGAGCAGATTTCCAAGCACCATCAGCAGTCCTGCCCTTTAATGCTAACCAAAAAGAGACACATTACTTTGTATTACGGGAAGCCAACCCTTGTTTATTAATAATACTTTACAATCTTCCTTAGTGGGTCAATGATTAATTACACATACAGCTCATAGCAGTATTTAATAGGAGTATGCAGAGTGCTTGGATTTTTCTTGCTTTGATCGTTAAGAAACTTTGATGAATATATTATATTTTAATTGAGAGAAAAGGAGTTTTGCAATTTTCATAAATAAACCCACACAAGCTATTTAACACTGAGTTTTTACAGAGGATGCAATCCTATATAGATTGTAAGCTTGAGAATAGGTCTTATCTGTCTGTTTGCTTTTGTTCCCAAATGTAAGCAAGAGTATATGATGGCAATATATAAATACATGTTAATAAACAAATGATCAATAACACTCTACAAAGCATGAGGGTAAAATAAATATTGTTCAGTCTTATGTTGATTTTTGCGCTACAGTGTTAAAAATATGAAGTTTATTTCCTGCTCTCTCCATGAAAAGGAGTGAAAGGCATCAAATGAAATAAAATAAAAATAAAATCTATTGCAAAGTCCATGTCACTCAGGGGAATACTGTCCAAAATGAAACACTATGTGACTTAACTAATTGCTACAGATTAGAGGGTCTGAAAGCTTGTTATTCAGATTGAAGCTTCTGTACTTCCTCTCCTCTCCCTGCCTATTTCAGAGTGATGTAAGATAGAGAGGCTCTGCCCTTTCAGGAAAGGGATGGGACTGGGAGAGACATCATGCTAGGCAACTTCACATATACACACTGCCCATTAGCGCAGTAATTTAGTGGATTTACTAGGGAGCTAAAATCTTGAGAATAGATGTAGCTCAACATTGTAAAAACTAGATGCCAGGAAAATCAAATCCCTTTCTAATAAAAAGTCCTGGATAGGCATATCAGGGACGTGCAAGCACAACTGATCTATCTACAGCAGGGGCGTTCACAGTAAGGGTGGCACGCCCTCTGGTGGTGCAGATGCTCCTCTTGGGGAAGTGTAAAAGTGGCAATTACCAGTGATTACAGCCTGCGTTAATTACTGCTTATTGTTAATTACTGGACAAAACGCATTTTGGATCAACAGCTTGGGCTCCCCAGAAAAGCCACACCCAGCACCAGGTTGGGCACACTATAACAGGGAGACCCAACAATGTGAGCCAGTCCCAGCCTAGCTAGCATAGGGCTAAATTCCTTATAGAACTGGGGCTCTTCTCAAATACCCAGCGTGGTGGGGTTCAAGGTAGTATATCCTAGCCAGCCCAAAGTATCATTAGTTTGAAATTGCAAGTCTCAAAACAACCTGGAAACCATTGCTACACAGCTGCTTGGGCTGCAACTAACTCATGTTTTGATGCATGGACCCCTGTTAATTACAGCCTGGCATACGTGGTGCTAACTGCAGCTTTTGTGATGGCAGGGGCTCCACACTGTTTGTCTCCTTGCATTAGTGGTAACCAGCCCAGGCTATAAGCACAGGTGCTACTAACATTTTTAGAATGATACTTTAAGAGGGAAGAGGCAGTTTTGTTTTGTTTACAAAAAAAATGTATATTATTTTTAGATAAACAGCAGTCATTATTATCTTCATCAAGTGGTGTAGAGGAAGATAACTGAGGTAACTAACACTGTCACGTACTTTGGCATGATTTGGACATAGATGTACTAACAAGTGTTTTCAGTTGTACAAATAAATGCTACTCAAAAAACACTCATTAGGCTGCAATTTTGTGGCCAAAATGTTACATTTACATTCTAAATGAAGCCTAGTGTGTGCATAATATTCACTTTTTCACATCAAGAGTAATATGTAACAGATGCATAAGGTAACGCTCCATCAGTCTAGATCACTGGTGCACGTGGCCTGTACAAGACTCTACTCTTTGGCTGTATTCACCAAATCCTAGCCTTGCTAGTAGATCAATTTATACAGGATTTTTACAATTTTAATTGTAGCTACCCTTGAAAAAGGGGCAAAACAGACACAAATTTGTGTAGAACCCTTTGTACTAAAAAAACGTTTTGATAGAAAAATCAAAATGGAGCGAGAATTCATAATGTTTAGAGGGATTAGTCAGCCTCCCAATATTGCTTTAATAACACTTCCATGGGCAACAAGTACAACTACATGGAATGATCTCAACCACTCCAGGTGTACGAGGTCAGCTGTGGCAACAAAAGACATAGGGGCATATTTATTAACTAGCGCATTCTTGAAACAATTGTTTTCATTCCTTATCGCAATAATAAGGAATGAAAGATAGTGAGCATTTATTAAAAATGTTCTGCTGAAACATCAGTCCGGATAAACTGCTGTCCCTGCGAATACAGGAGTACCTACGTCCTATCTCCTCTGTGGTCACTAACGCAATGTGGTAACCTTTGCAATAGTAACCAGAGGGGAGAGCAGTAAGATGCAGTAAGGGATCCAAAGATCCCTCTACTGCAATGCTCTCCCCATAGGATATCGGGCAGCACAGTGGCTTAGTGGTTAGCACTTCTGCCTCACAGTGCTGCGGTCAGGAGTTCAATTTCCATCCATGTCCTTATCTGTGTGGAGTTTGTATGTTCTCCCTGTGTTTGCGTGGGTTTCCGCCATGTGCACCGGTTTCCTCCCACACTCCAAAAACATACTAGTAGGTTAATTGGTTGCTATCAAAATTGACCTTAGTGTGTGTATATTAGGGAATTTAGACTGTAAGCTCCAATGGGGCAGGGACTGATGTGAAGGAGTTCTCTGTACAGCGCTGCGGAATCAGTTGTTGCTATATAAATAAATGATGATGATGATATCGCCATCTTTAGCAGGTGTTAGCCATCGGACACAAGTTACAAAAATCGGAACTTGTTAAACCACGAAAAATAATCAGCGGGACTGCTATTGCGTACGATAACAGTGAGACCACAGCAGATATCTCTTAATAGCGAAATGCTTAGCAAACGCTGGAGCCCTTTGTGGGCATGTATTTGAATGTGGGCTGGTGTGCTTTGTATGCCATTGCTGTTCTTTAGACCTAGTCTGACTCTGGTACATATAGCAATGCCAAGATACTAATCCCCATAATGTGTGTACATATACTGTATCGTGAAGATATTGAAATCCAAAATACACAGTTACCATGATACTTAGCCTCTAAATGTGTGTACATACAGCAATGACAAGATAATAAACCACAAAATGAGTATGTATAGCAATGCCAAGATATTATCCCCATCATTTGTGTACATAGGGTAACGCTATGATTCTGATCCCCAATATATGTAAATATACATAGTAATACCAAGATACTAACCACCAGAAAGTAAATGTGTATAGAACAGGACTCCAGTTGTCTCTATTCCCCCTCATAGACACAGCACTGGTTAGGATAACATCAGTCTATAGAAAGAGGTTACCTTACCCCTGGAGGATTGTCTGCTTAAAGCAGCGTGCATCCACAGACCTAATGCCTAAAATATCTCCTGTATTTATAGCACAGCGTGTGCGGGTTTAGCCATGCTGAGCCGCTGACAATTTGCCCTGTGCTGCTAAGTAATAATTTTGCTGAACAGACTGAATAGAAAATAAAACTGCCTCTTTATTGCAAACAGACTTGTAATGTAAAAGAAAAATCCATTAATGTGCTTACACATTACAGAGTGCCTTTAATTTGAATTAAGAAAAAAAGGATGTAAAATATTAAAACGCACACAAAATATATTCCTGCTGTTCTCATCTCCAGCAACCATAATTCCCCACTTGATGAGGTGGATCGTTTTAACTCCCTCCTGTCAGGAATTCACAGCTAGAACCATAAGAGTTAAAGGCAACGCATGTCATTTGCACTGTCAGTGCTGTATATCACCGAGAGCTATAGACCATATTAGCAAAAAGAACCGAATTATATTGCATTCATGATGCAATTAAACACTTCACTAGGAATCAATGTAAAACTGATGAGGCCTGAAAGTAGTGCATATGGCTCAGAACATTATAAAACATTACCTTCACTCAAATCCTTTTCAGTAGCAATTTAAATCTTCATACAGTTACTGCTGCCAATGGTAAACCATCTCCTGATTCATAACAATGCCGGCTAACAAATGACTTTTTTTTTTGTTAACTTAAATGTATTCAACTACTAAATTACCCATGAAACCGGAATAGCTGACAAGAGTAATAGGAATTATTATTAGCTCGGCAAGTATTGTGCATTAGCCAATTTAAAAAGCACGGCTCACAGGCAGAGACCAGTTAGAAGGAGGCAGGGTGTTAAATGACTGCAATAGTTCTTCATTTTACTGGTGCTTGAGTTAAAGGTCGAGAGATAGAAATTACATATGACTGCGAACACAGGGAAGGTATTTGTCTTGCCCTGCAAATCAGGTCAGCTGTAAGCATGAAAACATTTGGAATTCAGTCTAATGGTGTGTCGGACAGTATTTATACCTCCCTGCTGTTTCCCAAAACGGATCTTTATATTTCCATCCCCACCGATCTATTTATTCTGGGGTATTGCTGCAGGGAATGGGTATATTTTGCAGACATTATACAAAATAGGGGGATTTAAAAAACTAAATTTTAAGTACAAATGATGAATGATGCTTTATTGCAGATCATGTTTTGATGGGTTAGCGGTCATTCATGTGAATGCATATATAAGCACAATACTATTGGAATATGTTACAATAAAAGATGTGGAGTATTTCAAAATATCTGCAGGAGGGACAACAGGCTTGGAAGGCCACATCCAGCCAGCATGACAGCTTTCCAGTAGGTGGACAGAATGTCAACAAGCCAAGTGGTTTGTCCCTTTATTCAGCCCCCTTTCTCTACATCACCACTTCTCACTTGTGTAGAGCAGGGAATGGAAGTGGCTGCAAAAAAATTGTTGTCTGTGCTCAAGAAGAGAAGACCCAACACGCAGGACCAAATACAGGTCCAGCTAGCTACACTCTCAAGCACACAGGTACAATTTATTTTCAATAAAAGGTTCCAGATCACTTAAGCCACCTCTGATGGTGGCCAATAATTACCATAACATGCACTTTTGGCAAAAATACATTTTAGCTCATAGTGCCCCAAAGAAAATCCTCCTCCACAAATACTGATTACCACCACTATGCTAACACAGAGATGCTGGTTGTGTCACACATCTTTGTTTGGGAACTAAATAAGCATTCCACTAATTAAGGAAATAAAAGAAACTGACCCTGTTTTCATGCCTTGCAACTTCCCTAGGCAGAAGAAAATAAAAACATGTCCCGTTAGCTGCATAGAACACTACATCATCTTTTCTCTTTCTATTTTCAGTTTTATTAGCAAAGCAGCACAATGTTTATACTAGTGGGTATAACATTTGCCAGAACAATTACAGTATGACAAATGGCACATCAGTGTAATCCATCAATTTAGCCAAGACAGGAATCCTTTACTCCGGACGGCCATTAATTCCAGGCTCCAATCTCTGGGGCCCCATGTGTTAGTATCCATGACAACACGGAAGACGCCGTGCGAGAATGCCATCTCTCCATGAAAGATGTGCACATTTATTCACAGCTTTGCATGTCACCTTTGACATTTGCATATTATTCTTGTTTAAAGGGAAAAAACAAAAGCTCCATATACAGTAGCCAACTGATAGTTGGCCTCACTCAGTGCCCAGCAATAATAATCCTAAAATAAAAGTGCTTGATCTTGCAATACTCTTTACCAAATGCTCTTGTAATTAGCCAAAATATGCACTCATTATACAGCATTTTTGAATAACGTTCATAGATATTGTCCCAACGCAGAAAGATGTATTTCCATAGTAGCTTCCCCACTCTCCCAAAGTATTCCTTCAACCATTGTCTAGCCTGGAAATATCATCATTACTTTTTCTCCGATTCTTGGAATCACAGTCCATCCAACCTACTACCACATTTATTACACCCAGAATGCTACGGTCAACCAGCCCTGAAAATGTAGCTCCTGTCCTCATGACACTGACGGCAGCAAACAGGAAATAGCTGGGGTCTCCTTTACCGGTTTACTTTTACAGTTTCATATAAAAATGCTGGAAATGATACTTTCTGCTGCTTGAATTTAATTTTAGATATTGAGTATTACTTGTATTCTACATCACAAACAGCAGAAGCTAATGAGGTTTGTTTATGACAAAAAAAAGTTAAGATGGCAAAGGTAGAGCATGCATAAACTTGCAGTGTTAACACTAGCCCATTGGGAACTTACCAATCTATATAGATCATTGTGTTAAG
This sequence comes from Mixophyes fleayi, assembly GCF_038048845.1. Classification (NCBI taxonomy): domain Eukaryota; kingdom Metazoa; phylum Chordata; class Amphibia; order Anura; family Limnodynastidae; genus Mixophyes; species Mixophyes fleayi. Next base: position 359,474,309 of record NC_134402.1, read on the forward strand.
TAGGGAAATGTAAACCTATTACTCAGATTAAGGTTTCAACACTGTGCCAGATTGACGCAAGTCAGAGTCTCTGACCACCATTAAACAGGTCTGCTGTCATCACCAGGATGGGGCATATATACTGTAAAATGTAACAATCAAAACGCTATGTAGAGTACTATTACCAGGAACTGAAAAATCTCTAGATCACGGCTACGAATAGAACATTTAGTTAATGCTGCTCTTGAAATATTTTTATTTTCTCTGCAGGATTCATCTGTAAACACTAAAAATCGGGCAGGTAAAAGGCATATGGGGGAAATATGAGCGGTTTGAGGGGCATGTAGGTGAATTTTGTGGCAAGTGGTATTCTGAGGGACTGTGGGGCTTTTTTTGGAGAAGGGAGAGTTCTGAATGGCATGTGGTGGAATTTTAAAGCAAGTGAGAGGCATGTGGGGGCATATTGGAACGCATGACAAGGTTGTATCTGACCTTTATTTTTTTAAATTCTTGAAATTATGGGTAATGCACAGTCCTTTTGGAGGTTGGAGGACTGCACAGGTGGCCCTTTAAATATATCAGGTTGCTCATCACTGCTCTATACATTTCATGCAGCTCATAGTATAAAAATAAACAATGCTGAAATCAAAAGCTTTTAATGGATGAAATCATCAATGCGTAACAATACAAGCACATTTCTCTTTGACAAATCAATCTGGCCTAGTTCCAAATATCCAGGCAGACAGACTAAGATACCTCACCTGTTTTTATTAAGCCATTACCAGATACATTTTATTCTCATTTATTATGTTCAATACCCAGTCTGAAGACATTTTTTACATATATTAATTGGATAGAAACTAGACCGACAGAATGAAATGACTGGACATTTTTAAATAATGTTACAAAAAGAAACATAGCTGCACCTCGAGCATTGTGCACAGTTCTAGAGACATCTTCACAGAGATATTAATAACCTGGAATCAATTCAGATTACTAAGATGACATATAGACTGCAGAACAAAATGTATCGGGGAAAAAATAAAGCGCGTTACATGTAAAATTTACAAGAGAGAAGGGACAGAGGTATTACCATAGAACTGCTCCAATGTAGCACAAGTTCTGATAGAATAGAGGGAGGCCGCATATTTAAACAGGAGGATTTCTAGAACAAGAGAACTAAGGTGCAGATTTAATAAAAGGTCGAAATTACGTGTTTTCGCCAGCAATAGGGTCTTTTTTACTTTGCCCTATGAATCAGAGGATTAGCACCAGTAATTCCTGCTGGCAGAAAGATTCACGTGCTATAGCTTGCACATGCAAAAGGCATGGAGAAGCCTATATAACAAGTATCTAGACAATACTTGTTCTGCTATCAATGTAATTTTTCCAACGTGTAAAGATTTCAAAAGGTTAATTTTCTTTTATACTTTTATTTTCTACCTTAAAATTTTTATATTAGGGAAACGGAAAGCCCAAATCTTATAGGGTAAAATAAAACGAAGTGATTTAGAAAAAAAAAAAAAAAAAAAAAAAAAAAAAAAAGAATTGAAGAGGTGTGGAATCTTAATTTTAATATATCTGGACACAAGCTTGCAACAGCAGAAAGCAAAAGAAATGGTGATCTAATGTCAAAAATACAGGAAAGGAACCTTGGCGTTTTAGTTTCAGATAATGGGAAAGTTAGAAAGCACTATGGTGAATCAAGTAGAGTACCTGGTTGTAGAGGAAAAAACATTAGTAGCAGCAAGAGGGAGTTATACCGACAATTTATAGTTTACAGACCTCACTTCGAGCACTGTATACAGTTCTGGCAGACATCTTAAAAAAAGCCACCAATAAAATAATAATTAAGAAAAAAACAATATGCAGAGAATGCTACTAAAAGTTGGTGCTTGGGCTGCATAACATAACTAAAATACTTCAAGAACATCTTAGGGGACAAAAAGGACATAGGTGATATGACAAATTCAAAATTTAGTAGAGTCCGGCCACGCGACTCTAGCCTCCTGGGACTCTCCTGAGCATAGGAGATCCAGCACTGCCTGCGCCTGTCTTTTGAGAGCAGTAGGGGTCTAAAGGGAAGCAGTAGGAGGGGGTCATTTACAACCACCTGTATTCCCGCCATTGAATAGAGGCCAGGAAGGCAGTATTTTGAAATATAGAGAATTTCTAAAAAAAGAAAAAAAAAAAAAGTCTGAAAGGTACCAAAAGAAAGACCTTTTTTGCTTCTTTTTTTTTCCATGGTATAGAACCATGAAAAAGTCTCCTAGCAATTGTGGGAGTACAGTAAAGAATGTAAGAATCCTTGCACAGCACCGCAGTACTGCACAACATCCTCATTTAATTTGGAAACCTTCACAGGTACTCTGATCATGTGGAGGTTTCAGGTGCTCAGGAAACTTCTAAATTCCACAGCTGTTACAGATCTCTGGGTTGAAGTGGAAAGTTTAGTGTGCAGAACAGCACAGAAACGCGTTATCATTGGTTCCCCATGAGGCTGTATTCCAGCACATCTCTGCACATTACTTAAAAATACTTATGGCTGTATATGCTATATAAATAAATGGTGATGATGATGATGATGATGATAATATTATGGGCCCCAGCAAAACACTGCCAATGAGGTCCCTTTCAAATTGATGAAAACAGCAGGATAAAAGAACAAACCAGTCAGGGTGAAGGAGAAAGGCTGCATTGAAGAAGTTACTGAAGAAGTTACTGGAGTGGAAAATGCAGACTTTGTAGGGAAAGAAATAAATAAAATAAGTTGAGGCACATAAAAAAAATAAGTGCATACTACTATCACACACACCCATATGCATCTGTCCACAACGTAAATCTTGAGAATATGTGGACTCAAATTTTGCACAGAGACCAAAGCACTGAAATGCTGTACACATGAGAGCCATAACATAATAATGCAGATTCAATTCCCTGTGTTACTCTTTAGAACAATGCGGGCCGCGCACTATTACCATTACTACGGTAACAGCCGCGCATTATTACAGTTACTACGGTAATTTTAACGCTGATTTTTGCTTGCAGCTCTGTGAGCCATGAGCAAAAATCTGTGTTAAAATTACTGTAACTGTAATAATGCACGGCCCAGTGTGGGGAATTGACTCTGCCCCAATATGTATCATGTAAAATAATGCATGTTAGCCACTAAAATCCCCAACTAGAACATAGAATTAATGGTGATGTAATATCAACACCATCAGAGGGAAGGGACTTGGAATTCTAGCTTCAGGTGATGTGAAGGTATGGAAGCAGGGAGAAACGCCAGTAGACCACTTAGTTGTATGGGAAGAGGTATATTATGTAGCAGAAGGAGGGAAGGATTGGTACTAATTACATAACTGGTTTTGCCACTTTGTAGGTCACAGGTAAGATACAGGTAAGTGTTGCAAACAGTTCTGGAGGCTTTCTTTCTAAAACAACATTAATACAAGAAAAAAAACATTCAGAGAAGGTTACTTACATGATAAAGTGTAATTTGTTTGTGGTGTACTTAAAGTTACAGTATTGTCACCCTTTGAAGAAACACATCTGGACTTTGTTTCATCAGTAAACTTGCCTCCTGACTAAAGGTTAGACAAGAACCCTCTTTGTTCATCTTTCTTATTCTCAGACACTAAGAGGTCAGATGAAGTTCACATGCCTATAAGAATTTCATTGTCACATATAGGGAACATAATCATGTTAGTTACATAATTTCTACTGGATAATATTGGACACAAACAGTGACTTCACTATAAAAACCAGCGAATCACTCCCTGTACTCTGCAAATGGAGATTCTTGTGATGGCTCGGTGGGGGGGGGGGGGGGGGGGGGGGCCTCTGGGGGTGGAAGTTTTATTTTCACATCAGTCATTTGAAGGGAAAGCTCAATAGAATTTCTTGTCCTATTGACAGCAAGCAGCCAGACGTGGTTGTCCAATAAAGAACAAGACCCTACTGAAATTACAGTGCATATTCTAGTTCACACACCGTCTAACTGTACAGAGCTAAGATGGCCAACCTGCTGTCCAAGTGCTGTGCCATCCACTTATTCTCTGCTTTATGTCATAATGCATCATCATCATTATTTATTTATATAGCGCCAGCAAATTCCGTAGCGCTTTACAATTGGGAACAAACATTAATAAAACAATACTGCGTAATACATACAGACAGAGGGGTAAGAGAACGCTGCTCGCAAGCTTACAATCTATAGGACAATGGGAGTTTAAACACAAGGGCATGTGCTACATCATATTGCACAATGGACCAGCTAGAATACAAAGGTAAAAGTATTAAGTGGGCTGTGTGTGTGGCAATGTTGGTCAGAGGGTTGTTGTCTTGTGTTTGCTGTGTAGAGGATGGTAATAGGGTAATCTAGGGAAATTAAGATGGTGGTTGAGAAATATCATAACCTTGTCTGAAGAGGTGGGTTTTCAGTGAAAGCTTGAAGGTTTGAAGACTACAGGAAAGTATTACAGTGCGAGGGAGGGAATTCCACAAAGTGGGTGCAGCCCGGAAAAAATCCTGTAACCGAGAAAGGGAGGATGTGATGAGAGTGGAGGAGAGACGTAGATCTTGTGCAGAACGGAGGTGTCGAGTTGGGAGATATTTCGAGACAAGTGAGGAAATGTATGTCGGTGCAATTTTGTTGATGGCCTTGTATGTTAGTAGAAGAATTTTATATTGGATTCGTTGAAATACAGGCAGCCAATGTAGAGACTGACAGAGTGGCTCAGCAGAGGAGTAGCGGTTTGCAAGAAAAAAAAATCTAGCCGCTGCGTGCAAAATAGATTGTAGGGGTTCAAGTCTGACTTTGCGAAGACCAGTAAGGAGGGAATTGCAATAGTCGATGCGGAAGATGAGTGAATGAATTAATGTTTTTGCGGTGTCTTGTGTCAGATGTGTGTGTATTCTGGAAATGTTCTTTAGGTGTATGTAACATGATTTAGATATAGAGTTGATGTAAACAACAATTGTAAAACCAAGGATTACACCTAAGCAGCAAGCTTGCGGGGTGGGATTTATGGTCATGTTAACAGATATAGAAATGTCATGCTCTTAAGAAGCTTCTGTTTTTGGGTGGGAATATTATTAATTCAGTTTTTGAAAGATTGAGTTTGAGTTGGAGAGAAGACATCCAAGATGAAATGGCAGAAAGACAGTCAGTAACGCGAGACAACACAGATGGTGAAAGGAGAGGAGAGGATAGATAGATTTGTGTATCATCCGCATAGAGATGATACTGAAATCCAAAAGGAGCTTATTAGTTTTCCAAGAGAAGTGGTGTAGATGAAGAATAGCAGAGGACCTAGGACTGAGCTTTGCTGTACTCCAACTGATAAAGGAAGCGGAACAGAGGTGGAACCAGAGAAAGGAACACTGAAAGAGCGATTAGATAGGTAGGATGAGAACCAGGATAGGACAGTGCCTTCAAGACCTAAGGATTGTAGCATTTGTATGAAGAAAGTGTGATAATGCAGGGGATATATGTGAGGTTTGAGAGGAGTAATGTGGGAAGGGGGGGGTGAAAGTAATTTTGGGGCATTTTTATTTTTATTTAACATTGCTTAGCTCAAGGGAAATGTGGGGCCAATTTGAAAGTTGAAGTTCTGCACATGTGCCCATCACTTGTATTGCATGTGAAAGGGAACATACATGTACACTCTTCTTGTGCAAACTGCTCCAGTTCTCCCAGATTTTAAGGTGCTGTTCTCGGATCTCTCCACAGATATTCTATGTCATTTAGATCTGGACTCATTGCTACCCACTCCAGAACACTTCAGCAGCTAGTCTTGAACCATTCCTGTATGTGCATTTGGAAGTGTGTTTGGAGTCAATTTCCTGCTGAAAGATCCATGGTCTTTGATGGATACCCGGCTTTCTGAGGCTGGGTTCAACATTGTGCTCAAAATTGGCATGGTACTCTCCAGATTTCATGAGGACATGCACAGGGCACAATGCAGAATAGCAACCCCAAAACATCCCTAAACCTCCTCCATGTTCGACTGCAGGTAAAGTGTCCTTTTATTTTGCTTTCTATAAACATAGGGATGTTGTGCTTTACTAAACATCTAATTTGTTCTCGTCTGTGCACAGGACGTTCTTCCAGAAGATATTTGACTTGTTTAGGTGTGTTTTGGCAAATTCCAGCTGGGCTTTTTTTTATGTATCTCTCTACCATATAGCCCCTTTCATTGGGGTGGCAACAGATTGTGTAAGCTGGAAGTGTCGTACCTGTTGTCTAAATGTCAGCTGAATTATATTTGGCAGTTGATCAAGGTCCTTCCTCCACTAGTGGACAATCCTGTGATCCAATCTTCAAGTTTTCTCTTTCCAGGTAGGTTGGCTATTGTGCTCTGGGCCTTAAACTTCCTAACAACATATGATGGAAACAAGAACATTAAGGTCTCTGGAGATTGATTTGTAGCCTTGAGATAGTCCATACTCAACTACAATCTTCTGTCTGACCTCCTCAAACAATTATCGGTCTTTCATACATTTCTCATTGCTGTACACACAGTGACACTAAACAGGAGGAGTAGTCCTTTTCTCTATTCAACCTTGTGTAATAGGTAATTTTTATATTGCAGGCACCTGCTGCTCGCCACAGGCGGGTTATGTTCCAAAGTGTAGAAGAATCACCTGCTAAAAATGAATTATTTCTAACTACTTCTAAAAAGATGCCTATAATTATGTCCGGCCCATTTAAGCTATGGCTTAGTACATTTTTCTGCTTTTTGTGTTATATTCCACTGAAAACCAAAGATATACATATGTGGAAGCCATAATATTTTTGTACAATATATAATGAAAAAAAGACAGATGCTCAAAAAAACAGAAAATGACCTTTAAAAGTATTAAGTGCTAATCTACAAAAACATAATTTAAGATTGTTTGTATACCATTTACTAGACATAATCATGTTAATAAAATAATACAGTCTAGGTAACATGAATGATGTGCAAAGGACTGGTTTAGACAGTTCCACGACCCATTACCCACTGGTATTGCCAGTGGGTAATGGAGAAACCACATGCATTTGCAAATACAGCCAAAGGCAAGCAGTGTGGAGCTTTTCACCATTTCTATAGCCCATTCAGCCAGCGTGTGTACTACATGTACAAACCACAATGAAATTAATTTCTTCATGAGCGCAAGTGGACCACACAAAACCAATGGACCCCTCTACAAGAGTGTTGGGTCTCTTCCCTGCCTCACAGGCAAGTAGCAGCAGCGGTAACAATAAAAAGATTAGTAGCTGTCTAATACTGTATTCCCCCTAATTGACTAGCGGGAATACAGTTTAATTCTAATGGGTCTGTAAAACCCTGTCTTTTTATTATTCTATAGTGCCAGAAGTAAATAAAACACACACACACGGGTTAATTAAAGTTGTATTGAACTAAAAGATTCCTCAGAATGGCCTAGATTACTTGCATTACTGTAAATTAAAAATAAATTTCTCGCCGTAGCCCATTTGGGAGTCTTCTATAATCCAAAGAGAATAAAATGTAAAAAAAAAAACAAAACAAAAAACAAAAAACAAACATATAAAATGATTAACTACTCCACTTGGGCTCTGGCACTGAATAAGTGTAGGCTCAGTTGACCAGGAGTGACGTTAATCTCTCAGCCAATCGAAAGCATGGGAAAGCACTTGGGATTGTGTTAGTTGCTCGGTCAGAGGGGCTCCTAGTCATCACTTTGCATCATATTATATGGGTTTAATTTTATTCTGACTGGATTACAAAAAGAAGATTTTTTGCACTATAAAAAGGAGTGAACAATAAAATAACATTTTCCAATTGAGTATGGGTGCCTTTTCTTCCCTTATTGTCTTTGGTATAATGGAACAGCATGTTAGGGACCCTTTATTATTTCTGGGACCAATGAGTTGGCAAAGTTGCTAATACAGAAGTCCTTTTTTGCCCCTCCCCCCTTTACCCCAAACCAGGGCCGGTACAAAGTTGCTCTGCACTCTAGGCAAAGCTTAAGCTTACCACCCCTGCCCCCCCCCCCCCCCCAAAAAAAAATAAATCTAATTTCCCAGCTCTTAAGACACTTGACATTTCTAAAATAAAAGTAATAACTCTTACCTCTGCCTAGGATGTAATACAGATGTCTGATGCAGCATTGATGTCTGACGCAGAATGCTGTCCAGGCTTTACTGCTGCCCAGGAGCAAACACAGGATATGTAGATGGGACGCTCCAAATGTTAGACTTCAGAACAAAACAAACGAAAAGAAAACTTAACATCACTCACCTGTTACACACTGACATGTGCCCCCAGCCCACCAGCTTATCTCTCACATGCATCGCTGCGCTAGCCAGCTTTTTTTTTTGCCTACCATCATTTCTTTAAAATGCTCCCTTGCCAAACTGCTTTCCTCTCACATACCCCCTTGCCAACCAGATTTTTCTCACATACCCTTTTGTCTACAAACTTTTAATAAACAGCTTAATGGTTGAGCAACCATTTTTTTTTTTTTTTATTTCCTCAACTATCCTAGAGTAGCCCCAGCAAGGTGAATAAAAGCAGTGCTTCATTATGCCTCGCTGCAATTTGTCACTATTTTAGTAAATTTTCTCCCCCCATTTTCTCTAGCATCCACTCTCCCCCTCCCCCCATTTTCTCTAGCATCCACTCTCCCCTTCCCCCCATTTTCTCTAGCATCCACTCTCCCCGTCCCTCCATTTTCTCTAGCATCCACTCTCCCCCTCCCCCCATTTTCTGTAGCATCCACTCTCCCACTCCCCGGTTCTCTGTTGCATCCTTCTCTCTCACCTTCTCCTCTGTTTCTCTGTTGCATACTGTCACTACCCCTCCCCCATTGTTGTACCACCCCCCCCTTTTCTGCACTCACATTCACTTCTTCACTTTCTTCCTCTCTCTTCTTGTTCACCTCTTGTTTCTTGCTGCTTTCCTGTCTTCACTTCTGCCTGACTTCTTTTGGCTCCTCTACACGACAGTGTTGCGATGTCGCGACGCTGCCAGAAGCAGGGAACAGGCAGATTTCAAAATTCGGTGCTGCTACAGTGCAGCACCGCTTAGGTCTGCAGAAACTCTATCTTGCAGGCAGGCAATCAAGCTCTGGGTGATCGCACCGCCCACATAAACTTAATTACATTTTTTTAATAATCATTATCTACTCAGCCACAGTGCTGCCCCCCCAGAGGACGGCGCCCTAGGCAACTACCTAATGGTGCCGGCCCTGCCCCACACCCACATCCATGCAGGGCCGCCGAGAGGGGGGGGGAGCGGGTACATTTTACCCGGGCCCGGCCATGCCAGGGGGCCCGGGCCGGGCCCTCTCCGCTAATTAAATTTTTTTTTTTTTTTTGTAATTTTCTTTTTTGCGATTTTTATTTATTTTTATTTTTTTTCCCGCGGGGGGGGGGGGGGGGTTATTCGTTGGTGGGGGGAGCTGGAAGAAAAAAAGAAAAAGAAAAAAAACGATACTCACGTGATCGCGCGGCGCCGTGTCCCTCCTCTCCTCTTCTCCATTCACACTGACTGCCGGGCGTGACGTCATCAAGTCACGCCCGTCAGTCAGTGAGGAACGCTGCAGCCAGCATGAAGAAAGAAGACAGAAGAGGAGATAGAAGAAAAGAAAGGAAAGAAGTTGACAGAAGAGAAGAAAAGAAAGGAAAGAAGTTGACAAAAGGTAAGTAAAGAAACGGAGAGGCAAGGGGAGGAAAACAGAGATGGACAGTACTATAAAGAAAGGGGAGAGAAAAACAGAGGAGGGAAAAAAAGCAGAGAGCCACAGAGGAATTAAAAAAAAAGTGGGAAAGAGGAACAGAGGAGAAAAAAAAAGGAGAGAGGAACAGAGGAGAAAAAAAAGTGGGAAAGAGGAACAGAGGAGGAAAAAAAAGTGGGAGAGAGGAACAAAGGAGGAAAAAAAGTGGGAAAGAGGAACAGAGGAGGGAAAAAAGTGGGAGAGAGGAACAGATGAGAAAAAAAGTAGGAAAGAGGAAGAGTGGAGGAAAAAATAGTGGGAAAGAGGAACAGAGGAGAAAAAAAAGTGGGAAAGAGGAACAGATGAGGAAAAAAAGTGGGAAAGAGGAACAGAGGAGAAAAAAAGGAGAGAGGAACAGAGGAGAAAAAAATGTGGGAAAGAGGAACAGTGGAGGAAAAAAAGGAGAGAGGAACAGATGAGAAAAAAAAGTAGGAAAGAGGAAGAGTGGAGGAAAAAATAGTGGGAAAGAGGAACAGAGGAGAAAAAAAAGTGGGAAAGAGGAACAGATGAGGAAAAAAAGTGGGAAAGAGGAACAGAGGAGAAAAAAAAGGAGAGAGGAACAGAGGAGAAAAAAATGTGGGAAAGAGGAACAGTGGAGGAAAAAAAGGAGAGAGGAACAGATGAGAAAAAAAAGTAGGAAAGAGGAAGAGTGGAGGAAAAAATAGTGGGAAAGAGGAACAGAGGAGGAAAAAAAGTGGGAAAGAGGAACAGTGGAGGAAAAAAAGGAGAGAGGAACAGAGGAGAAAAAAAGTTTTGGGGGCTATTGAATGTTGGGGTGAGTTTAGGGAGAATGAGGTCTATTTATTAAATGTGACTGAATTATTTAATGGCAGTGATGGTTGCAAGAAATAGGTACTGCTGGGGCTGTTTGCAGGAAGTTTATTTATTAAATGTGAATAGTATTATTTTAATGTTGGGGCTGGAGGAAGGCCTAATTATTAATTGTGGGTGCTATTGATTTAACGCCGGGGCTGGCTGTAATTTTCTAAATGTAGCCATTTTTTTTTCAAAATAGGTCCTTCAACATTCCTGGATCCGGACAAGCCACAACTAAAGAAACCAGCAGCCACAGGTGGAGAAAGTGAGAAGAACAGGTAGGAGAGAGCAGCACAGTGTGTGAAATGTTGTGATTCTAGTAGGGACAATACCAATTTTTGGTGAATGTTGTGCCCAATGTAAGGTGTAGGCCAAGACTGAACTGTTTGTGTACACACTGCATTGTTTGTATACTACACTGTGGTGGTAGATGTCCTGAAAGTCAGGAGTGCTTGAACATATGTGACGCTCCGGCGAATTGAGAGCCTAGTGGTTTTTATGTTAGCCACGCCCCAATGGCACGTTTGCCACGCCCCCAAATGAATGACCACACCTCCCAAAATTTTTGCACCGCCGTTTGGCTAGCCACGCCCCTGAATGTATGATCATACACCTAAATTGTTTTGCGCCGCCGTAAGGCGGCGCCAAAAAATTTTGGGGCTTACTTGAATATGAGGGGGGCCCCATGAATTTGTTGTACCCGGGCCCTGAATTCTTCTTGGCAGCCCTGCATCCATGGGGTGCCAAGAAAAGACTCATCGCTGATCAGTGCAGGGCTGGTAATAGGTACATATCCTGCACTTACCAGGCTGGGGCTGGATCCCGCTATAACAGGGGGACCAAATGCTGCTGGTATTCCTATTGATAATGAGTATCATCCCAATGTAACTAGCACGGGGATGCTTTGCTCGTGTACCACTATTTTAGAGGCAACAAGTAAAAGGGTGAACATTGAGTGCTAGGAGACTGGTTAAGTTATTTAGAGGTCAATAGTCTCCATTTATAAAAATGTATATAGACTCCATTCAAGTAGATTCCCCTGCCTTCTCCTAGAGACTACCTGTCCTGTGCGGTGGGGTCAAGGGAAATAAGCAAGGACAACTGCAGGATTTTTAAAGGAGGGTGTCGCCAGAATGGGCATGACCAGCATTTTAGATAAAAGCACAGACAATGCTCGGTGCACTACTGTAAAGTGCACGCAGGGGTCCTTCCCTTCACGAGAATGCTATTTAAGCTTTACTTACGTGATTAGTTGTGAAGATTTTATGCAAAGCACTACATAAGAGTTGTGCAAGACACTCCATATAATACACACATGCCAACTTTCAAAACTTCGAAGTCATGTGACAGGGGTGGTAGGTGATGTTGTCGTGTCCCCATAGCCCCGCAACCACTATAAAATGCCGAATTTCACACCATTGAATAGCGGGGGTGGGGCTTAATGACGCAATTAAGCCCCACCCCTGCCATTCAATGCCGTGAATTTCAGCGAATCCGGGAGGTTTGCCTACTCTTCCAGGAGGACTCCCCAAAATTCGGGAGCCTCCCGGGAATTCCGGGAGAGTAGGCAAGTATGATATAATATAAATAAATAATACATCTCACAATAAAAAACAATTCAACTGTTAAAATATAATATTTCAAGTTTGTACATAGCTTTCTTAACATATGAGTTTCTTTCTTCGAAAACATTTCCTGCCACCTGAGATTTTCATATGATATAAAAAAAAAAAATAGCAGAGACATGATTAAAAGACTTATGTGGCTCTTTTAAATTGGAAATTCCTCAATGGACAACTCTATTTTCCTGACTATTTTCTTTTATGAGTGATCCAGTCTGAGGGGCTAGTCTGAGAGACGCCAATGGAAAAGTCTTCTTTCAACAACATTAATTATCTCTAGCTTTCCATAACACAAAATCTTGACCCTTATGCCTGCCAATATTTAAGGAGTTTGCAAATGAAGCTCTTTTATCTCTGTATCACATAGCAGATCAGTGTTTGATCTGCATTTTTTTATGATCCTCTAGTTTATAGACAGATTAATTCTTCCCATGAACTTTTTACAAAGTGCTGTGATTTCAGCTGACTTCCTTGTAAGAGGAAAAGCCTTCAGAAGGAATTGAAACAGCTCAGCAACTCTCTGGCCTTTCTTTAATAATAAAAGCCCTGGAAGTGGAAAAAAGATTTCTTCATTTTTATATTAAAGTTGGGGATTAAAAGGCTTTTATAGTTATTGTAGACAGTTTTCTAAATCCTGAATGAACAGTGAATAATCTTCATGTAAGAGGCCAACTCTGAAAGAAGAGTCTTTCCGACCTTTGAGAATACATGATTTTATAATACATTATTTTTAATCACATTAATTTACATGTAGACAGTACAAGGCCATTCTAGCATTGGGTCTCAAAGTCATTGTTGTTGCTGTTTGGCATTTACACACATTCCAGTGTGGCCAATGCTGTGCAAGTTAGCGCGTATTTTTAAAATGCATTTGCAACTTAAGAGAAAATATTACAATTGGTTTTTTTTTTTACATCAACCTGAAAATGCTTTCCCAACGCTTCCTTTACACTGAGCTCTTGGGGGAGGGAGCTCTTGTACCATATTCTTGTACATTTGTGCTCAGTTCTGCACACCCAGTAGTGCTGGAGAAACTTATACATACTTACATAACATTAATCAATGTAAATCTTACATACAGCAGAAACAAAGGATATATACAAGTAATCACAATTAGGACAGAAAGCATAATGAATGTCAGACTACTGAGAGTGAGCCACTCCGGAAACATCACACAACAAAACGCGCTGCCATCCCCAAGGAGGGCTTTGACATTCAAGTCTCAAGAGTTGAGGTTCGTGCCAGGATTACATAAGACTTGATCTTGAAAAAATACCTAATCTAAAATCAGTAAGCAAACAAAAATAAAAAAAATACATCCCTTTAGGGCCAAAAAGATAGATTGACATTAGTATTATGTCCATCTATCTATACAGTTTCTAATCAAACGTAAAATGCGGGTGGCTTAAATAACTAATCTTAATGTTAGCAGGTATTATACCACAAGCCCCTGCCCTGCTGATTTAAATGAAATACATTTTATTGAAATGTTACAATATTTTCTTGAGAAAACAAACACTAACACTAAACCCACGCAGGGGCAACAAACCTGTGTCATGTAAATCATCACTGTGCAGTCAGAAAGCAATACAGAGGAACCAGACATATGAATAACATGAAATACATAGCAAACCATCCAGGTAAAAGTATACCTTAGAATGAGAAAAATGCAGATATGCGATAACCACATATTTCTCCAGAAAGAAACGAAGATATTCTTTACCTGTACAAAATTTTTTCATATTTACCCACCAAGTTATGGCTCGTGTTCACAAATCTTTCATGACCGAGAGAATTATTAACCAGGCTAACCCACTCACTTACAGTCAGTCGCTCAGACGCCATCCACTTCCTGGCAATAAGGACTTTGGCTAACAAAAACAAAGTAGATAGTAGTTGTCTAATAAGTTTGTGCATCGTGCCCACCAGATCTAGATCAAAGAGGTACATTCTAGGACTAACTGTAACCTGCAGTCCATGACTTCACCCCAGACTCGAGACACCATGGGACACTCCCAAAGCAGGTGCCAGAAGGCACCCTGTTGACTCCCATACTTTAGACTCCCACAAAATTTAAAGAGCCGGTGAGGAGTCAGATAGGCCCTATGCAGAATGAAGACTTGAATATCTCTAAATTTCGCAGATGCAGCGAGTGACCTTATACACGCCCTTAAGTATCTTACCCCAGTGTCTGTCACTAACCGGACCCAGATAAATTTCCCAGGAGATTCGCAGTCCTAAGAGACCACTACCACCCTGGCCTACTGATTTAGTGAATATATTTTCATTATAGGATGTTCCTTGACTTGTTTCAAATGTGTCATATATCACTGTAGCAAGAGACAGAAAATAAATAAAAATCTGAGAACGTGGAACTACTGTCAGTGTAATATCATCATCATCAATTTATATAGCGCCACCAATTCCGCAGCGCTGTACAGAGAACTCATTCACATCAGTCCCTGCCCCATTGGAGCTTACAGTCTAAATTCCCTAATATAGACACACATAGACATATACATACAGACAGAGAGGTAGAGACTAGGGTCAATTTTTAATAGCAGCCAATTAACCTACCAGTATGTTTTTGGAGTGTGGGAGGAAACCGGAGCACCCGGAGGAAACCCACACAAACACAGGGAGAACATACAAACTCCACACAGATAAGGCCATGGTCGGGAATCGAACTCATGACCCCAGTGCTGCGAAGCACAAGTGCTAACCACTAGGCCACTGTGCTGCCCAATATATGCATATTTTACTTAAATCTGTATGAATGCATGCTACTTACATGGAGTTTGCAAATAATGTTTATTCATTCTTTGGGTTCAATTGTTCAATTGTAAAATAAATGCTACATCAATTGTTTCTTAGAACTGGGTTCCTGTGAATTATGAAAATCATTTTTATCCCCAAAAGGTCACACACACACGTAAAAAGTAGGCAGTTAGTTCACAATAACAGGATAGCATTCAGTCACTTTCAGTCCCTTCCATCCATACAAACTGCAGCGCTTCTCAGAACTCGTGGTGCCCGAGACTTCAGCAAAGTGCAGGGATGTTCAGAGTGAACTACGATTCATCAACCTGCCACTCTATACACGGCTGGGACTACTCTCCAAGGCATGTATAGAGGGACAGGACAACAAATTGAAGTTCATACAGAATGTCGATGTACTAACTTAAACACAGCTAGGTGTTGGTGAAAACTCTGATGCTGGTGTTTGAATGTACTTGATACTGGCAGAAAATAGCTCATTTTTACTTTGTGTACAGAAACCCTTTAATAATAGCCTGAACTGGGTCAAAGAGATTGTACAGCACAAATCACTAGAATTCCTTGTCGCTCCTTGTTCCCTGTGATAATGCATTACCACCAGTAAAAAGATAAATAAACCTCAAAATTTACATTTTCAGGAAGGCAAAATAAACTGACATTCCACACCTGTTCATTGAAAACAACTGAAACCACTTTACACATTTATTACACTATCCTAAGTGGATCCAATATAAGCCAAAAAAGAGGGCATGTTAGTTTGCTGAGAGAACACTGGAAATGCCCTGTACATGCCACTTCTATTACCTTGAAGACATGCTAGGAAATCTCTCAAGCCTTGGTTGTACACAGCTGTATGATAGAGATGCACCACCATCCTAAGAAACGTCTGCCTTCTCCGAAGGATAGAACAATCCACATACTGAACACAATTCCCCAAGCATTAAACAGCTATTTGATATAACAATTGTGAAAATATGAATTTACATGCTCTAAACAATCCACCAAATGTACAGGGTGATTCAAAAGTCGCAGTACACCCTTTTATTTCAAAAACTCTACAGGAATTGGGCCGATTTCAAGATGGCGCCCATGTTTGGTACATACCGTAAAAGATAGACCACGTCACCCATACCTTACTGGAGTATTCAGGTTTCCCAATTTCCTGTAGAGTTTTTGAAATAAAAGGGTGTACTGCGACTTTTGAATCACCCTGTATTTCAATAAGTGACAATTAAAATCCCTAGGAGACCCTTAAAAATATATTCAGCCTTATACTGTGTATTGAAGAGAACTTTCAGCAAAGTGCGTACATTTAGAAATCTTACTATAGAACAGATTACATGACAGCAAATGAAAAAATTATTTTAAACTTATTTTTAAATATAACATTTCATTGTAAAAAGATATAAAATTAGCTAACTGAATATAAAATTGTACTCATCTCTTTTAATGTTTCTTCTGAATCACATTGTACATTGTTTGAGTGGAAATGCTCTACTGCAGTGCATTTACTGTATCGACCTTTAATGGGAGTCTTAATTTTGTCATGTTCTTAGCTACTCTGAGCTTATTGTAAAATCGGGAGTAGCAGAAGTTCAACTAACCACTATGGCTCATGGATTCAATATTGGTGCTGCACGCCTGTATGTAGCCATCTCCATCTGCAGTGTTCTCCACATCTGAAACAATGCTTTTCTAAACTATTTATATCCAGCTGTCCACTCTCCAGTATGTTGAGAGGATCACCAGAAAGAGACGCAATACAAGTTGGGTACCCAAAGTACAGACCAGACCCATAGGATCCAGCCCATCTGGACAAAACATGACATTCTTTTAAACCATTTGCTTGAAGCATGCCTGTGACCAGCAGAGTGACCCAGCCCTGCCTCAACCTCAGGTTGTACAACATTAGGAGGAGTGATTCATTGATCTGGTTAGTAGTTACGGCAAATCAATGGCAGCTATGCATTTTTTGCATCCAGGCACTTTTAACCTCCCTTAGTGTGTAATTAATAAATATCTATATCTGTCTATCTATATCTATATTCAAATAATTGGATGAACTTGGCTAATTTAAGGAGACACCGTCTGTTTAAGGTTCTTTACTAAGCCATGTACATTGTACAGGCAGCGCCTCCTTAAATAACTACCTTAAGAGCTCACATGACAGTGTGTCTCTTCATTCTGACGTCATCAGACGCTTTCGGTCTCTTCAGCTGCTGCAATTTAGTGAAGTCTGCCTTTCAAGCTGCCTGTGCTTCTAAATTAAAATAAGTTAGAAGGCAGCATGGCTTATTTACATTTATACACAAACACATCCTACAAACCAGGCTTGTTAAAACCCCAATATGCCATTCCTGTCCTTAACTGTTGCCATACATTATCCATAGAAGTCCAATTATACTGTACTAGTAATATTGCACATATTAAAAGGGGTATTATTCAACACTATATAATAGGAACTCACTACACAATAATGCATTCCTCTTGGTAAATCAGCATAAATAGGGAGCAGATAGTCTCTCATATTAATAGTGGAATAATTTAATTGTGCAGTATATGAAGCAGGCTCATTAAATCAGTTATTACCAACTCCTACAAACCATACTGAATGTCTTCTCTGCAGCATCCAGAGACAGGGGAAGAGGCTCAAAATAAATATTAAAATATTTTAATATTTTTAGCGCAAATCTCTGAACAGACTTGTGTCTGATGCAAACGTATCTGTTAGCCATGAAAAGACATACACAGGATTTATACACACACTCACACACCATATTGCTAAACTAAAAAGGCACAAACAGTTATATCAGTCCATGAAACACTAAACATATAGATTACACTTTTTTCCCCGGGACAAACTATATATATTATCAGAGGCAAGTAAAAGTGCTCAGCAAAATGGATAGGAATCAATTAATAACCTTCTTTCCATGCTGTAAATTATCTGAAATATGACCATTTTACTACCATCTAGCAGGTAGGACTGAACCATATTGGTGGCAATGGAATAACACAATATGGCAGAGCAGAGATTAAAAATGGTTTTATCGCAGTTATTTAGCACATGCATGAATGTGATATTTTGGGCATAAATACACAGTATGTATCAGTTATAATATGACATACAAGTAGATGGTTCAGGTAAAAATATAACAATATTTAGCACCAGAAGAGTCTTGGTGAAGGGGCAATTTGTAACTGGGTCAGTGTCAATCTGGGCTAGCTCAGCAATCAGATTTCCAGCCATTCACCAATCAGTGTTTGAGCAGGAACATGCTCATTGGTAAGTGGCCAGCACTATCCACCAATGTGGTAGAAGCCATTAAATGTGTATGATGCTGTGACTGAATCATTATTAAATAACTTTTGGTATAAATTTATTTAAAGCAAATAGCGCAGGCCGCTTATTTATATAAATTGCCAATGCACTTTTTAATATTGTGTATGTTTTAATATAGGGAAATCGTTATTTCTGAGACCAGGGTAGAAAATGTGTTTTTTCTGTTTAGCCTTCCTAAAGGAAATGCATCATATCTGACACAATGAGCCTTTGTTTACCAAGTCTTTGGTGTATTGTGATGTGGGGAAGTGGCTTGTTTTGTTTTTCTGTTGTTCTGTGGGAATGCGTATTCAGCGACTGTCTGAAGTATTCATGCCAGTCAGACCTTTTGACTTGCTAGTGGGTCTCCTGCCTCTGAAATAAGATCCAGGAAATCACAGCAAGGTTTTTAAGAATTTCATAGCCAAGTGTAAATATTAGTAGTGGTTTCGCAGTGCATGTAAATCAACGTTTTGGTAAACGGGGTTACATCCTGATTCTAAAAATAGCCTATGTCAAAACTGTATAACAAATGAGCTGTGTGAGCATGTAATGTATCATTCTGATGTTCCATGTGACCTTACCACTGATACTTTTAATCAGTGGAACTGTCCTTGTCAGGACACTTAAGCAATAAACATCACTCTGCTTCAAAGACCTGCTTGACAACTTCTTCAATATTGCTGTAATCCTGTGATCTGCAGATTAGACCCTAAAATCTAATCCGTTCTCCAGCTGTCTGAGGTTTGGACCCAAGCTTTTCCAGTACCACCGCTCTGCCTGCTACCTGCAACTCTGGTCAGTGTGATAGGCCAGGGAGGATCCATGCACAGCAACCCGGATTCATAGTAAGAGGTCCGGAGTTACCAGCCCAAGTATACCAGCACAGGAGTACACTAGCAGTGACAGTTACCCAGAAGGAACATAGTTCTGAGCGCCATAAAAGAGCTCAGTGGTGGCAGCATTATAAGCCCCTTCTACTGCGGCAAGAGGGTGCATTTGGGATAATGAAAGGGAACGGTGGCAAAGTAAGCCCAGCCGGTTCCCAGCAACAACAAACAGGGTGGCATAAGCGGTCCATCCTGTCACAGATGCTACTTCTCCAGGAACACTAAGATATAGAGTGGGACCTCAGTAAGGGTAAGGTATATATATTATCCATATTGTTTTTTCATTTTCGTCCAGCACATGGACAACAGGCGACACAAAAGTAGCATGCAGCCCACTGAGCCTTCAACCGCAGCTTCCTGCTTTACTGTCAGGTTTGTTGGTTATAGCTTTGAACACTTGTTTACAATGCCTGCTGGTAGGTTGTTACAGATCTGTCTCTTTCTTTGATTCAATTGTATGGTTTAAACATTTGGACTATGCATGAAATATTGGTCAGATGGGGCTGTGTTATTTCTTAACATAGCTCTGTGAAATAATTTTCTAAATATTTAACTAGTTGTCTAAACCCCCGCCAATACGAGACAAACCAAACACACAGGGTTTTGTCAACAACAATTTTTCCATTGTGGCACACTGTTAGAAGAGCTTGGGCCACTTATGTGTGTTTCTTCCCCCCCAGGTATGTAGAGGAGAGTGGAGAACGGGTTAACATACAACAGTATAAAAAATTCTGAATACATGCATATGTATTCCATAATCTTCACGGCTGACATAATTATGCAGACAAGACTAATTTCCTGCACAAACCATGATGCTCTTCTAATCACCATTACAGAATTTATACTGTTTAAATGCAGACCAAAGCTGGGAGGTTTTTTTATTTTCCCCCACTTGAAGCAGCCTGCCAAGACCAACAATAACGGGAGGGAGAGAGACAAGAAAAAAAATAGTCTAGCTTTTCAACTGAGGTTAATTTGTAGTGACAGTATTAAGTCTATTCTGATTAAGTATGCTGAAAGATATTATTGCCGTTTGTAACGTAGAATCATTATTAGGTTAAATGCAGCGTAGAAAATGAAAGGTGAGTCTTAAGCTGAGAATTCCAGAAAGATTGACTGGGTTAAAACATGCACACACAATGCTAGCATCCGCTGGCTATCACTGCTTATCAGACTAACTAGCTGTATCATAAAGTCTTTATCCAACACTGACTGTGCATAAAGAGGTATTTCTTATTGATCCCAGCCATTTTACTACAGTTAAATTAGAGAAGAGCAACACTTGAAACTAGAAAATATGAATGGAAAATAAAATATAATCTGTTACTATATTCCAGTACAACAATATGCAGCACCCACAGTTGCATTATTCAAAACTCTGATTTCAAGACCTGTCATAGCTAGACCAAAAGGTTGGTCAACCAGAAGTTTCTGAACTACATCTCCTATGATAGTAAGCTTGCTGCACAACAGGAAACGTATGTGTTCATCCCAACCTAATTGGAGGTGGCCATATTTGATGATATCTGGCTATTTGGCAAATGGTCTGAGCAGCCAGATATCTTCTGGCTTCACTAGGGTTGTATAATGAATGCACACACAGATCAATAGTAGTCATCTTCTGACCTCCTTTACCAACATCCATGATGATGATCTGTAATGATGATCTAATTGATTTCATCCATATCCAATCATTTATTACCACAAAGCAACCTACGCAACTGC
This sequence comes from Mixophyes fleayi, assembly GCF_038048845.1. Lineage (NCBI taxonomy): Eukaryota > Metazoa > Chordata > Amphibia > Anura > Limnodynastidae > Mixophyes > Mixophyes fleayi. Next base: position 359,495,188 of record NC_134402.1, read on the forward strand.
CTAGGGCTTGAATCTTGCTCATCTAGAACTAAAAACACGAGTTCGATATGTGGATTTGTTATTGTAGCCAATCATTGTACAAAAGGAAAATAGCAATAGCTCTCCACTGGAAAAAGCAGATCTCCCTGCTATCAATGCCCTTATTAACAAAGTCTGGCATGTCTATAAACTTGAACATATAACATGATAAATGTCTGACATTACACTTTCCTTAGTATCTGGAGCCCCTAGTCCACATACTTTGACTCCAACTCCACACCTCACCCCCACAGAATATAGTATGTCATAGTTTAAGCTAAACGTCCACCTAACATCCAGTTACCTCACTCCCCCCCCCTTCTTTATCCCAAACGAACATTATGTTCTCCTTCCTACGCCACCCTATGGGGCACTCATAAAGTGCCCAACTCTAATTTGCTGACCTTATTTAAGATTCTTTATGTCCTTAATGAGTTTGTATATTACCAATTGGACAAATTCATAGAAAAACCTTGTTTAAGGAATTCATTTGCGAGATGTACTCCCATCCCACTTTTGTGTTGTTCTGTACTACTATCCTTGCTTCTCCATTTGAACCGTTAATAAAAATAAAATATTTTATTTTTTAAAAGTTGTGGCACTTTGTAGCAGGAGTCTCACCGTGATAGGAATCAAAGAAAGTTGGCAAGTACGAAATGGAGTTGATTGGACGGATGTATTAAAACTACCCAAAACCTGTAGTTTACTTGTTCCTCATGCCTTTGAGCCACAATGAAGTGACCATTACAGATACAGGCAATGGTAAGTGTTTGCTGAACTGCCAAGGATTGGGACCCTCGCAGTTCTGGAACTGAAAGTATAACTCCTTGCTAAATCTTTTTTTTTTCTTTTTTAAAACAAACATTTTTCAAACTAATGAACATTACAAATTATGGCATGACTTCATAATCATAAGTATCAAACGTATTTGACTTTTACAGTATAAAAATATAGAAACAATGTTAGGAGAGAGCAGATTTTCAAAAATTAAAATACACGTCACAACATCACTAGAAATATGGAAGATTTAGTGTTAGACATGTTTTGACTCAATGGGGCATATTCAATTGTCGGGAAATCCCGTCGCGGAAAAACTATTACCGCTCGGGGAGCTGCCACCTGAAATCCAGCGAGTAAATTACCGTATTTAATGTTTCCGCGCACGATTACCGTAATAATGGTAATCGTGCGCGGACCGCAGGATTTTCTGCATTTCCGCTGACAATTGAATATGCCCCAATAAGTTTAAAAAACATGATTTTTAAAGAACCCTATCCAGCAGTCTAAGGCATGAGGAGGCCAGAAGGACCACTTCCCAAACACTCTAAAGCACATAAGGTAATTGTTTTGTAAAGGAGTCCTGTTCCAATTCTATTTACAGTCAGATCTGTGCTCTTCATCTCTCATAACCATCTGCTGAAAAGATCTGGACTCTGCCTACACTGCTGGTTTTGAGTGCATACACACTTCCACATTTACCTGTCATTGTTCCATCATTGATTGTGATTTTTAGGAAGTTTATACAACCAAATCAAATGAAACAATGTGATTTGGCAAGATAGCGTACACACTAATGCGATACCTTGCCAAAATGGTCGTTCATCGTGTGACCGTCACGATAATGGGATGAAAAATCTGTAGTGTGTAACCAGCTTTAGTAGGATACATGAAGTCTTTTCAGGATTGCAAAATGTAGGTTTGTGGATTTAGTAAACACGGGGGAAGCAATAAATGCTGGGAGCTTATAACACGTATGCATGAAATCCAAAAAAGTTGCGACTACAGTGCCATACTTCAAATAGTAAGAAGACCACCCATACATTGCAGCAATACTCTGTCACACAAAGTTTATATTACCCAACAATATAAATATTAGAGATGAGCGGGCTCGGATATCTGAAATCCGAGCCCACCCGAACGTTGCCGATCCGAGCCGGATCAGAGACAGATCCGGGTATTCCCGCCAATTGCAAAACTGAAACCGAGGCTCTGAGTCATAATCCCGCTGTCGGATCTCGCGATACTCGGATCCTATAAATTCCCCGCTAGCCGCTGCCATCTTTACTCGGGCATTGATCAGGGTAGAGGGAGGTTTTGTTAGGTGGTCCTCTGTCCTGGTATATCTCGTGCTGTGCTGGGGAAATAACAATGCCCTTAAAAAGGACACACCGCAGGACACAGCACCACTGGACTGAGCACAGCACAGCACGAAAAATTTTAAAAAAAGTTATAAAAAAAATAATTATAAAAAAAAGATCCAAAAACAATCCTGTAGTATAAGTCCATTGGTACTGCAATATGACAAAGTTCACCGATTCTGCAGAATAGACTGGGAATTAGTGGAAATGATTGTTATTGAATGTTATTGAGGTTAATAATAGCGTAGGAGTGAAAATAAAGCAAAAAAACTTGATTTTAACACTTTTTATGTTTTTTTCAAAATAAATCCGAATCCAAAACCTTAAATCCGAACCAAAACCTTTCGTCAGGTGTTTTGCGAAACAAATCCGAATCCAAAACACAAAACACGAGACACCAAAAGTGGCTGGTGCACATCCCTAATAAATATCTGGCTAGTATAAAGATGTAAGAGCATCCAGATTCTCTGCTCAGGGCCAAGCGTAGGACGTTTACAGTGGGTATTCCAAATGTGCTTTTCACCAAAATATTCATAGTTTATGTAAATATATTGTATGTGTAGCAAACACTATTTCATGGTCTGGAAAGGCCTGCAAATCACACTGCCCTGCATGGAGGAGTTACAGTAATTGCTGTAGCAGTGCTAGAAATGGCTACAGTAGCATATGTACATATTGTAATCAATAAGTCTGGTCTAGAGGGGGATTCCGGGAACTTGCAATGCCCCCCCTTCACTTGCCTATGCTGCTGGAGAGCAAAGTATTAAAAAGAAAAAAAAAAAAAATGGCATTGTGGTAACTCAACTAATGGGAAAATGCACTACACACCAGGGATCTGCAACCTTTATTACGCCAGCTGCTTCTTTCGGCTTGGCATCATGGTATATGTAGTTAAGCAATAGCTGTATTATTAATGTTGATCCAGCATCAGACGTGGTAAGCTCTCCCTGTCACATTTCTTTGAAGGTCCTGGCAGAAACAAACAATCAGAGAAAGCACCAGACGTCTAGATATCTTGTAATCCTTCCGCTACACTAGGAAAGCAAGAAACAGAATACCTTAAATTCTGAAAAGTAGCTAACGCAAGTTTCATCACGAATGGAACCCTTCCAGCAGAGCACAGCCTAATAATGACATTATTCCAGCAGCTGCCCATCGCCTTCCACATAATTTCAACCGGGATGCCATCACATTATACCAATTCAGGAGCAAAAGCATCATCATCAGCTATTTATATAGCGCCACTAATTCCGCAGCGCTGTACAGAGAACACACATCAGTCCCTGCCCCATTGGAGCTTACAGTCTAAATTCCATAACACACACACACACACACAGTATGGTCAATTTGATAGCTGCCAATTAACCTACCAGTATGTTTTCTGGAGTGTGGGAGGAAACCCTGGCAAACACAGGCAGAAGTGTTGCCCATGACATTATAACAGGGATAACCATGAGCAGAGAAGGATGAACAGAAGAAGATGGGAGCTGCAGCCCAAAGGTGAACTGTTCAAAGGGGACTGAAAGTCGGAGCAGAGGAAGAGGGCGGATTAAGTCTGAATACCAACAGGGATCATACCTGACAAACTAGGTAAAACTGAGGACTTGGGTTACCTGAGACGACAACAAGCTGAGCACTATCTTTTTAATGTTTCTTGATGCACTGACACCCAGGACACAAACAAACAAAAAAAAAAGAAAAGAAAAGAAAAGAAAAGAAAAAAAAAAGGTATGCAGACCTGAAAATCATTACAAAAACCGCTAACACAGTATTGGCAGTGTCAAATCACCCAACTGTTAGTCAACAAGCCTATTCTTTGCTAGAAACAAAACAAAAAACATACATAATAATTCTTTCTGAAATTCTAAGAACGGTTTATGAAAGGAGTGCAACACAATGACACATGCAGTTTTTTAGCCAAGTTAAAATGGGTTGTAGACAGACACATGTTGGTGTGCATTTTCACATGTACTTCTCACCTTTGTGATGCAAACACTAATTGCATGCACAAACCACAAACTGACAAGCTGATTTTAGGCTATATTCAAGTCATCCAGATCATCCCTCACGTTCCTGTGAAAGTGCAAGTACTTGCAGTGGTAGATGGTTGACTATGTAAATGGTGCTCAACATTTAACACATTGAATTAAATTTCAGATTAATTTAACAAATAATAGAAGTTACCGGCTTCAAAATGAACAGAAAAAATATGGACACCGGTAAACTGTACACTAATATAGCATAACAAACTCAGCAATGAGCGGCATATTCATTACTAAGCAATGGCCACTGTATACAGAGCCCTTCATAAAGAGATGTTTTATGCAGTGTTTTGTACTTTTTTCCAGACAGATGTCATGGCTTTGACATTGCAATCTAAATTTTTCCATCCATTTAATTCACAAATGAGTAGGATTTGTATTTTGTATAACTTTGTAATAATTAATTATTTGGATGTAGAAATTAGAATGGATCTGTTCTTTGTGGTTTTTAGGGATGTATTGATGAACTAATGGCTCAGGTCTTAGGGTTGGTTTACAACAATCTGTGAGTTTGACAGCAGAGCTGTGTGAGAACAACAAAGGTTACCATTATATAACAGCTAAAATATGAAAATAAGAATTTCTTAGACACTGAAAGTATGGAAATATACAAACAGCAAAATTAACTGATGATTTACCCAATTAGACCGAGCTCCGGAACTACTGTATCTGTTGGCTCCAACAGTGTTGTCTGCACATGGAAATAATATTCTTACTTGGTTTCTAGCATGTTTCCAACAACCACACTGTACTCTACTGCTCTGAATAATATGAGATGATTTCATCTTTGTAGTTTCTCTTTATACCACCAAATTGGAAGTTGCCGTTATACAAGGGTGATAAACAGAGCAACATGTTGTGTCAATCAGTAATACCACTTTCATACTGCCGCCCCGGCAATATCCCGGGTTGTTAACCCGGGATATTGCCGGGGCACAGGGCAGTATAGACAAGAAGATTCCCGGGTCGGGCGGGTTCATACTGCACCTGCCCGACCCGTGTTCTACAAAAAAAAAAAAGTGTAAAAAAATGATTTTAATTAATTTCTAATGGACTAGAAATGACGTCATTTTAGTACCCAGAGGTCCCCCTGACAGCCGGCAACGCACCGGAGACACCGCTGGCTGAAAATAAGGTAAGTAAACATTTGTTATGTATTTTTTATTAATTAAAATCATTTTTTTTTACATTGACATTTTTTTTTTACAGTATGAATGGTGAGACCCGGGAATTACTCCTCGCAAAATCCCGGGTCTAAGTCCCGGGATTTTAGACCTGGGATTTTGGGGTTGGACTATTCATACTGCACCAAGACCCGGGTTTTTCAGCGTGCCTCTGCAAAAACCCGGGTTTTTGGTGCAGTATGAATAACAATAGAGCTCATTAGCATATTATCTTGAGATAGAATACCTAAATAGTGAATGCTAGGAGCTCATTTTGAGACTTTATACATTATACCCAGTTATATATTTCATACCAGAAGAGGCAAATTTAACAGCTGTCCCTACTTACCTGATGTGCTGATGTCAAAGACATCTGAAGGGGCAATAAAAGGGACATTCTGTCTGGTAGAGGTAGGCGACTGCTAGGGAATATAGACCCTGCAACTCCCACAGAAGCCTGTACACATCTATACTCATTCCGCATGGCCTCAATCACCCATGTGACATCTCACAAGTTGGAGGAACCAGGCTTACATTGGTTAATCTTTTGTTACATTATTAAAAAAAAAAAAAAAGACTGGAAGCTAAATGGGGTGTAATGGGTATACAGACAATAAGTCTACAATGTGAACTAAAATATTAGCCTCCATGTCTTCCTTTCCAACAACCTCTTGAAACTTTTACAGACATTTATGAGTGTTACTGGTAGCTTTTTATATAGGACAATATGTACTTTAAGTATAGTTCTCATTTAAGCCAATGAAGTATATTATATGCATATTTTTTTAAAACAAAAGCCAGGCTTGGTAACATGCACAGATAATACCGCATTTATAAAACTTGTGATTTCTCAGACCCCGGTATGGCCAATTTGAAATTACCTTTCACAATGGCCAAATACTTGTGAAAGCAACAATAAGTGCATTTTGTGCTATCTTAAATGTACAAGCTTAGAAACTGCTAGTTTAAGTATCAAGTATTTTGCATAGAAAAGCCATTACAAAAGACTTTGAGAGTCTGCCTATTACTATATACACCAGTGACTTGTAGATTATGTCAACACCAACAGTCCAAAAATTAAAAACTATTTATTTCAGAGACTGCACAAACCACTGGACACAGGCCATGGTTTTCCGGAAGTAAAGGTCAGCAGACTGTCCAGTCATTCTGGCAGGCCGGAATAAGACAAGCTTTAAAACTAATGTGGAAAACCGCAGACTCATTTACCACAGTTATCAATGTGGTTATCAATCAAATCCAAAACATTAAACTATCTATTGTGGGCATTGTAAATCAGGTTACTGTAATTGGCTATTTCCTATCACAGCTCACAGAGAAATTTACAAATCACAGGGAAGAAACCTTTCAGCTTGGACGATGCCCAGAAAATGTTTTTTCCCCTACTTGGGATGCCCAAGTTTTGCAACCATATTAATAATGCATAATAGATGATTACTTCAGAGTTTGGGGGTAAAAATAGATTTGCTTCATGAATGGTCACTGTAAGCTAATAAGACTTGTTAGTCAGCCAGTATGTATAGAGATGAAGGTTGTAGTACTACTATAATAATACAAATAATCATCATCATCTTGTTTAAGGACCTTCACGGACACTGAAAGAAGTGTTGTAGATGGGGTAAAAATCCCAGTGTTGAGGGCTTGTAGCCTTGGGCAAGTCACTGTCTCAAGCATCAAAAACTAAATGGTAAGCTTGGCTGGACAGGGGAACTGTGCCTAAATAAATCTGTGTAGAGTAATATAAAACTTCAGACAGTGCCAGAGAGATTGGAGTAGTGAGTGCAATCTATTGAAATGCTGCCAAGACGGAAAAAACTAACTCCGAATAAAATAGCTTTAAGACACCTTCGCCTCCACCCTCTTTACTTGGTTATCATCACAATTGTTAACTGAACTGGTGAAATAATTTGTACTTTTAAACACCACCATGATGTCTCTAAGATGCATTATTATTCACAGTTTTGTCCCTTTCCTACTAGAAATATACCATATACCTGCAACTGCCAAGGCTTTACCTTAATCCTATACGCAGTCTTTATGTTGTGTCCTTCCTGGTCTTATTGATCCTGGACCTGTAACTGCTTATGTAGTTCTGGATTTTCTCAAACAACCCTGCAATCATGTATTCCTCAACTATAAGGTTATAAACCAATCTTCAAAAAGGATTAAGCCTACTTATAGATAATGATATATGTAGGTTGTGTTGGACCTTTGTTTGCCCATTAAATACTACCATTAGACTCTTATTTACAATCGCTCTTAAGCTCGCAGGGAAAGTACACATTGCCATTTAGTTTCTTCTTACAAAAACCATTATAGATAAACATCAGCTTGGTCCTGAAAAATCTCAGACCTAGTAATAAAATAAAGGCTATGTTTTATAGCAGGGCTTCCCGAGACTGAAACATAGACTGTATATCAATATCCTCCGGTCTGTGCCTCCCTTTACGCTCAGGAATGTTATACTGATTTTCGGTACAAAAGGTGGCTGTAATGGCTAAAATCATTATTGAAAACCGCTGCTGAGTCCACCTCAGGGGAAGGCTCAATAATTGTTTCAAGCAGACTGTGTTTTTCCTTCTTTAACTATAACAGGAGCGGAATAGACAGCACGTAATGGAATGGTTGAGAAGGAATCTCTCACTGACAGTAACACAGGTGCTGCAAAATAATGGATGTTCCATTGGCGTAACACCACACTAATATGGGTAGATAGGAAAACACTAGGCTTTATACTTTTAGAAAGGGTACGTTAACCACTGTGTGAACAAACTAGCAGTTGTGTTAACAATTCCACTCTTCACTAATATTTACACAGTACACAATTCTTCCTGGCATGTCTACCTGTTCTTTCAGGCAGGAAGAATACATAGTTTCTCAATTCACTAGTCACACACAGTACAATGACATGACCATAAGCAGAACATATTTAGTAATACGCAAAAGTACATTATAAACAATTTTTAAAATAGTCCCGATGCTTTAATGCATTACTTAGAAAATGTTCATTTGCATAGTACGTGTAGTTACAGAAAGTCTTTGTAAGTTTCTACACTGTTAAATTACTTCGCCCTCTCTTCTCCATCAATACAATGTCATAAATTTCAATGCATAAAATATTAAGACCAACAGACTAACAAACCACTTGCAGACACCGAATTTACTGGTAACTGTAAAATCTAAGACCAGGAACATTAGTGCAGGAAAAGAAAGTACAATTACATTGAAACTGCAAAATCACATGCACATTTTATCGCTATTGAGACATGAATAAAACCAGGGCGCAATCATTGTATTTTCTTTCAACAAGTTACTTTATTTAGAAACAGTGTTAACAGCAATGCACTTAGACATGGTTTCTCTGCCCAGCACAAACAAATCTATCTTGATGGTATATAGTACTGCCCATCTATACAGTTAAAAGGTATGCACTGTGACAAAGGGTTATAAAACTGGAAGTGCAATGCTCTACAAGTGCCGCTGTGACATAATGATGGTGTATTTGCGTAGTGCACACCTAATTGCGCGCTACTTCGCATGGATTTGCACAAGGATGAATGAGCGAATGTTGCACAGCCTGATGGGTAAATTTGCACTTACTGCTACACCCACAAAGGTGAAAACTAGATATTTAAACAGATCTGAAAGGAGTGGATATTGCAAAGGAAGGCGCTCCTTATTTTACTGGTTGCCATGTGCAAAATAACCTGACACCACTTTTGAAATGACAGATATCAGTATACTTCCTGAAATTTTAACTTAGACCCTAGCTTCATTTAGATGCAAGTACACTGAAGAAGCAGCAATTGTGGGCACATGTAAAGATGTAACTATCAGAAGATACTTTGCAGGTCTGCGCCAGTAGCCTCTGCGCCTGGTTTACGCCAGGCATACCTGCCATCAGTGTCAGACTGGTCCGCCAGGGAGCCGGGGTATCCCCTGGTGGGCCCCGATGCCTGACGGCTCCCCTTTTTGTTGGTGGGGGGAGCGGGTACTTTAAAACAACGACAACAAAAAAATTACTTACGTGATTGCAGTGCCCCTCCTCCCTCTGCAGCTCACTAAATGTCGGGCATGGCTTCATCACGTCACGCCAGACATGCAGTGAGGAGCGGCATAGAGAGGGGCAAGCGAAAAAGACAGAAGACGAGAAGAGAAGAAAGAAGCCAATAAGAAAGTAAGAAAAGGAACAGAGGCATGAGGAGGAAAGCAGGATGGCACAAAGTGATGAAAAAGGGGCGGAAGCACCAAGGCACAGAGTGATGAAAAGCAGGGGGGGGGGGGTTAGCAGCATGGCACAGAGTGATGAAAGAGGGGGGAAGCAGCATGGCACAGTGATGAAAGGGGGGGGAAGCAGCATGGCACAGAGTGATGAAAGGGGGGGAAGCAGCATGGCACAGAGTGATGAAAGGGGGGGGAAGCAGCATGGCACAGAGTGATGAAAGGGGGGGACAGCATGGCACAGAGTAATGAAAGGGGGGGACAGCATGGCACAGAGTAATGAAAGGGGGGACAGCATGGCACGGAGTAATGAAGGGGGGAGCAGCATGACAGACTGATGAAAGGGGGGGCATTATGGCACAGAGTGATGAAGGGGGGAGCAAAAGCAGCATGGAGGATGCAGTGTGATCATAAGGGGGCACAGTAATGTGTGTGTGATGGCACAGGGGGCTTGTGGCATTGTAGTGTGTGTGGTAGATGGTGGCGAATGGGTGCTATTTTGTTTGTGGGGTGATGGTGAGGCAATTTAATTTTATAGTGGGGATTATTAAAGCTGGGGTGGTTTGGGGGCTATTAATTGATATTAATGTGGGGCTGAGTTTGAGGAGAATGAGGTATATTTATTAAATGTGAATATGAATTATTTAATGGTAGTGACGGTTGCAAGAAATCGGTATATTTATTATACATAAATGCTATTAATTTATTGCTGGGGGTGTGGGCAGGGAGGGAAATAGGTTTATTTATTAAATGGGAATACTATTTTAATGTTGGGGCTGGAGAAAGGCCTAATTATTACTCGTGCAATTTATTCCAACATTCCAGGGTCCAAACAAGCTTCAACTAAAGAAACCAGCAGCCACAGGTAGTGGAAGTGACAAGAACAGGTAGGAGAGAGCAGGATAGTCTGTCAAATGTTCTGATTCTAGTGGGACTGTTCTGCCCAATCTAAGGGACAGGTCAAGACTGTGTATTCTTTATATACTCATCATCATCATCATTTATATAGCGCCACTAATTCCGTAGCGCTGTACAGAGAACTCACTCACATCAGTCCCTGCCCCACTGGGGCTTACAGTCTAAATTCCCTAACACAAACAAATACACACACACTAGGGTCAATTATGTTAGCAGCCAATTAACCTACCAGTATGTTTTTGGAGTGTGGGAGGAAACCAGAGCACCTGGAGGAAACCCACGCAAACACGGGGAGAACATTCATTTACTTCTCACAGATGAGGCCATGGTTGGGATTTGAACTCATGACCCCAGTGCTGTAAGGCAGAAGTGCTAACCACCATGCCCCTGTGCTGCCCACTACACTATGATGCTAGCTGTCCTCCGTGGGCTTACCACACCCCGATCTGGTTACACCTCTCTAGTGACTGGTGACACCCCCTCTGGTGGGCCCCTACCATTGTATTCCCACTGTGGGCCCTTCTTGCCCCAGTCAGACACTGCCTGCCATACACTTATGCCCATGTAATAAAATAAAAATAATATTATTATTATTATTATTATTATTATTATTAATAAATATATTACATTTTAAATAGAGATATTGATGATAATTTCTTGCATAAGGACAACATTCATTAGTCTTACAGATAGCAAATTATTAAAAAATTATTTGTTACATAATTTAGACAATGGCAATGTATTTTGCAGTACTGTACCTCTATAAAGGAAGTGAGCAAAAAGTTACACGTTTTCTCCTACTAGGATAGAAATTTAACATAACTCGTAAAGATAAACCATTTCTAAGATACAACGTACATTTGGCAGCCCTTCAGCCTGAGTATAATGATATGTTCAGTCTGCCTACATTATGCAGATATATGGGTGATCATCCCAATAATGCATTTTTACACATACCTTACATAATCCACAATTGGGATTCTAAAGACCAGCTCTTCTCACCCCAAATAATATCCACTGCCTATTTATAGAACTCTGGTTCTTGACGTTGATCCTTTCCTGAAGCAGTCTACTATTGCTGACTGCCTCAAATAACTGTCTGACCCTCCTGAAAGCAGTCACATTACTAGAGGTCTAACTGATGAGCTGTCCATGGTGACATAAGGCAAAAGCCCACATGGGTATCTCTGAATTCCTGGGGAGCTCCTGCCAAGCAGTCTGGGTCACGCATTAAACTAATGATTTATTCACTATACCATAGATTTAGGTTCAATATTTTCCAGGCTCTTACTTTTAAAGTGAGACAAAGCCATTCCAGACTGGAATTCATTTTTCCTTTAGCTAAAAACATTTAAAAAAAAAAAGAAAAAAAAAGCTACGGTCATTTTTTTCCCATCATTATAATAAACTTAATTTGAAAGTCGTGCACTGATGACTTGCAGTAATTTCAAGACAATAAATTGCCTAAATTGAAAGAAAATTTATGTTTTCCCATTCGAGGGCAGTAAAATGAATTCTAGTAGTTTAAAGTATATAGGGTATAGGAATAAAGTCATCATGCCAATTATTATTTATGCCAAGGCAAATAAGAAGTTTCTGTGTCTGCATTAAATATATGCTTGGTTTATACAGTTTTACATAGATATGTCTCCCTGTGACCCTGATCCACTGCAAGTCTATCAAAAATACATTGTAGACTTACTGCTCTGCTAACAAAGTTTGATTCATTTTACAGCCTCTATTCAGGGAAGATATATAACCTTTATGTACTCCGAATATACATGATAAGTGCACCCGTCGTCTGAAATATATGGCTTTGTCTATGCACCTGCCATACACTATTAATGTCCTCCTTCTCCACTGCTGAATTATCATGTACAGTACAGTGCATCACTGAATAGACTGCCTGGCCTCCAAACAAAGCCATTTGTTACCAAAACGTCCCCAGCTCACAACTTCCTCTGCATAGCCGACCCTTACTGCTCCCTGGCTATTTCAAAATGAGCTAAAGAAAACAAAGTACATATGCTAGTTTAGAATTCTTGATCAGCCATTAATATAGCAAAAAGTGTGAAACAGGCATTTATAATATTAACAACAAGTAAATACACACTTCATTCATATGAAGAGACAAAATAGACCAGTACTGTCAAACAGGTGTATCTCCTTTCATGTTTTGCCTTTATTGTAAAATATGTTTATTGAATGGTCAGCTGGATAGTATAATTACATTTTACTTACATAAGACAGGTTTAGCATATGTAAATCAGTAAACCAAGAAGCGAGCACAATCAAGCTTACATACACTAAATAAATAAATAAATACACATATATTACATATATACACAGACAAACATACTATATATACACACACACACAAACATATATACACAGGTGTGCACATACATGTATATCTCACATAGTGATTTATATATTGTTTGTTTTTGTAGACATAGCCATCACAAATTCACTTCAAAACACACACAATCCCTTTAGATAACAGACATATTACTATTTTAACACATTAAGAAAGTCACATCAGACCACAGGTTGTTTTTTCCTTTTCATTGTTTGCAATACACATGGTAATTTATTCCACCTAGCAGCATAGTAAGAAAGTATATAGAGTGACATTGGACATGTACAAACACCTTATAAAATCAGCACGAGATGCCTCCGGAACGGCCACCTCACGGTTTTTTTCCACAGAAGTAATGCTCATTTTTGCTCACACCGCAAAAATGTGCAAGCAAAAGAGTATTACTTTTTACTATAGTAACGGTAAATATCTCGGGCCAATTGAATCTGCCCCTATATGCGCATTTTGAAAAATTGGAATAAAGTGCCCAAATCCTACTTTTACAAGGATGCATCTTAAAAACACATATTGCATTTCATGGCCAGATGCACATAAAACATAACTTGGCTTACCAGTCATGATGCTCAATGAATGGTTTAAATCAGAGGTGTCCAAGTTCAGTCCTCAAGGGCTACCAACAGGTCATGTTTTCAGGATTTCTGTCTGTAGAAACAGGTGGTATAATTACTGACCCAGCCAAATAGATTAACTCACCTGTGCACAATTGAAGAAATCCTGAAAACATGAACTGTTGGTTTGAACTTGGTTAACATAGTCTATATATACAAAACACATGCTTCACTATAAAACAACAACAACTTGTGCATCTCATCATAAATGTCTGTGTGTATGTGTATATACACACACACACACACACACACACACACACACACACACACATATTGGCATGGTGTGGAAGACATGTTTCAAACAGAATGGCACAGCTGATCGGGTACCTTACAGGAGGTGGTGTACCAGGTTAGTTCAGTGGTCTGAATAAAGGAAGGAAGAAAGTCTGTTGGAGGGGTGTGTCTTGCATTTAACATGGTGCGCCTCTTCCTTTGGGTAAGAGTATGGGGGTGTTGTACCTGGAGGCAAATGGGGGGGGGGGGGGGTTGATTTTGGCTTTGTAGTGAGTGAAGACAGAAAGAGTTCACAGCATCCCGGGCAGAGAGGTTGTGTAGTGCGGTTATCAACCTGCGAAGATTTTGTGAAAGGAAGCCACTTTGTTGTTCTGGAGATTAGTGATATATTCCGTTCGGGACACAAACCTTATACGGTTGACTACCTCCCAGCAGAGGGGGGGGGATTGCTTTTCCAATTGCGAGATAACTGGAACTGTGCCGCATAGGAGATGTGCAAAATCAAAAGCACACACCGATGCAAGGTGTGTGCCTTGCATTTAACCTGGGTGAGCCTTTTCCATGGGGTGAGGGTATGGGGGGGGGGGGGGGGTCGTTGTACCTGGAGGCAAGAGGGGGGGGGGTTGGCTATGGGGTAGTGAGTGAAGATAGAAGGAGTTTACAGCATGCTTTGTTGTTCTGGGGACTAGTGATATATATGCACACAATCATAACAGCATTAAGCTGATTTTAATAGAAACTGGCAATGATTTAGTACACTCATTGTTAGCAATTTGGGGGTAAGCAAAATTAATTGACAGAATACGACATGACCAGTCATGTTACACAGTAATACTGGTAAGTTTGGAAAATACAGCAGCCAACGTGCATGCCACGTGGCCCACTGTTGGTTCATGTCCATTAATACATTAGATAAATGCAGATTTATATTGGAAAATACAGCAAATTGCCTTGAATTAGGATTTACCAAATCCCAAAATGCTGCCAAGAGTATCCGGTTTGAAAAAAATCACATTTGCTTTATAGATACAAGTATTCAAATTGCCACTAATAAGACATATCACTATAAACAGGCTGGTCTGTCACAGCTTCGGCAACTACCATAGAACTACTTATGGTTTTAGATGTCAGACAAGACAAATACAACGTCAAGTTGACTGTGCGATGCAGGGAGACTTTCACATCACACTGCACTACAATACAAAAAGCAGAGAAAGAATCTGGGAAGAGTCTGGCTGGTAAATAATAGAGAGAGTTGTAAATAGAAGAAGCCCTTTGTCTAGGTGTTATTGTAAAGTTACTGTTCTCAGCAGTGGGCATCAGACTATTGTTTGTGTAGCTCAGTCTAGGTGAACATGCTGTGGGGGCTACTATCCCCTTCCCCCATAATCCATCCCTAAGGCAATGGCTACAGATATATAATGCAGCCCCAGACGAGGTCAAGGAGGATTCACATAATCCATCATGCAGTGACATTTCATCGTTTCCATCCCCCTCCTCATGTCTACATTATGACGTCAAATCTCATACTAACAGAAATGGCGATCCCCCCCCCCTTTATGCAGGAAGCAAAGGAAGAAAAGAAAGATGACCTGTGTTCTTTCTGTGGTATTTTAACAGCCATTGTTTCAGTATGCGGTGTACTGACATCCATCCTAAATGCCAATGCAGTAATGTATGCATGCCAATGTATTAATGTGTGCATGCCCTAGCATTGCATTTACCTCAGGTATTAATAGCGTTATTCACATGAATATAGCAGGCATAGTGATTGATGGGAAAAAAACAAGCAAACCAGGTAATGAGTTGTGTATTCGTTATAAAGACAACTATATACAAACAATATAAATAGACAACAAGTCAGCATCAGCATGTGTACTCATGTTGCTCTACAATCACAGAGAAGTGAACGCAGCAGCAGTACAGTATATATGAAAACTGCACAGTTAGTACAATCAGCATTTGAAGTCAATGGGCAGTACTGACAATGTGATCTTTATAAATAAAATAAACACATCACAATTTCCAGTGAAAAGAGTGTACATCGATGTACCATGGATGCAAGGGCGTAATTACCATAGGTGCAGGGGGTGGAGCTGCTATGGGGCAGCAGCTGAGGGGGGGAACCATCTTCCCTAAGTTTCATATGTATGTACGAGTTTTTTACCATTGGACTGTAGATGGGGAACCTTATAAAAAACTGTAATGAGTACCACATATGTCTAGTTATGCCCCTGCATAGACCGCTCTATAACCACCTGTAAGAAAGCAAATCCTACAATATGGTCCTATTTCAAGGGTTTTTGATAAGCCATCATCCGTACAATTCTGTTCTTATGTGCAGTAGAATTTGACTACATTGACTAATTTTGTATCTATCGAAACTGCAAAACAAAACGGGCAATTTAGAACTGCGCAAACCTGCAGTGACAATGGTGTAGATTCTTTTTTGGGGTTTTTTAAATTATCACACAAGTACTATATACATTTTTAAAGGGAAACGTATGGATTTGCAGGCTAAGGCTAGGTACACACTGGCCCGAAGATTGCATGAAAAACCTCCAATCAGCCGACATCATTTGGTCAGACATTGTGCGAGTGTGTATAGTAACACAATGATCTAAAGTCGTCCCAAAGTAGAGTAGAGTATATTGTGTTCACACATGGATAATGCCACTAGAGAGGAGCTGGCAAGTAAAGTACTGGAGGAAGGAATGGGGAGAGAGGGTGCAAGGCAAACCAGGAGGAAAGAAAGAACAGAGGGGGAATAAAGAACTGAACTGGATGTGGGTGAATGCGCTGGGCTCCTTGCTACGCCCCTGCTCTCATGATCAATTATTTTACATTTAAAAAATATATTTAAATCATTTTCAAATAATGAACGTAACCCCCACTCCTACAACCAGTGCCGGAAACAATGCAGTCAAACCAACAGTTTTCATCACATCTGGTGGCCCTGCCCAAATATAACACCCTACTAGAATAACATTTTATTATTTATCTCTAACATCACTGGGCCATTTCTTAACCTGGCCCTTCCAAACCTACAATTATATGCACCAATCAACACATCGATCACATACCTCCCAACATTTAAAATCCCGAAAGCAGGACAAAATAAGCCCCTCCTCATTCCTGGCAAACTTCGTCAAATATCCACCCACTTTCATGGTAAGCCCCACCCTTCTTGTGGGATGTCCTTCCCAAATAGAGACCATTGGGAGGTATGGGACAAAGGTATACAAACTTATAGTGACTGGAATTAATGTTTTTCCTTTTTCCAATATGCACATCTTCAAGAATCCACAAACCCATAAATGTAGGTACAGACTGTTTCTACAGCAGAGTATTGAAAGACTAAAAAGTGGGCGTGCACCTTGAAATGAGCAGGGGCAAACAAGTACATTCAATTTGTCCACTGTGTTAGGTTTTAAGTGTCTTCACTTATGCAAGAAAAAAAAAGGTTATTTAATTTTTTTAAAGGAAAAAAATATTGCTAAGTTTGAAAATCAGTTTAAAATATAGATTACGTCTGGCTTATTGCCAGGATGCACACTGCTAGTCACACTCATCTAAAATGACAATGGTTTTGAATTTCACATGGAAGAAACCAAATGTGGAAAGATTATATGCTCATATTTTTCATTAGGAACACAATGCACGAGGGTCATTTGTATATTACAATAGACAAACCTGCTAAATAAACCTTGACTCATTCTCCACAATGCTCCTCTCACTGAACGACTCAGATGTTCTGCTGATTAAAAATTGATCCATTTCAAAATCTAATCAACAGGATAGTATTCTTTCATATGTTATCAAGTCAGCTGCTGACATCAGAAACTAAAACCGGTTATTAACCTCTGAACCTCTGTGACCTGCGCCAGACTGGGCTCTCCCAAATGTAAATTATTCAGCAGCCCAAGAGCAATACTGTAAGCCTGATGAATTTACACACTGGCTGCAGTCTGTGTAGTTTAAAGCCAATAATATTGGCCCATAGGACCCAAGGGAGTGAGGTTCACAGAAAGCCATACTGTGTCATGACTATGAATACATTACTGGTATCTGCAGAAATCCTACCTTCCCAAT
Organism: Mixophyes fleayi; assembly: GCF_038048845.1. Lineage (NCBI taxonomy): Eukaryota > Metazoa > Chordata > Amphibia > Anura > Limnodynastidae > Mixophyes > Mixophyes fleayi. The sequence continues at coordinate 359,513,020 of NC_134402.1, forward strand.
ATCTACCCTGATTTCTAAATGCAGAGTGAATTGGGATTACATAAAGCATGAGAACAACAAAAGACACACATAAGGATAAGGAAGCTTTCACTAGACATTTCTAGATGTTAATGCAAACACATGCATATGTAGACCTTCAAGTTTCAGGGCAGCTTGGTTTCAGACAGACATATTATATTAACTGCATTATATTAATCTTTTTTCAATGCTCCTTTATTAAGAAGTCTTTATTTACACAAAAACAAGTAAAAAAAGTAGCAAGATTCCATCTTTATATATATGCACACACAACACTGGATTAGGTAATTGGTTATTGATGGCCTGACTATAATTGATATAAATGATTAAATTGTGACCTTCAACTTTCTTGTGATCAGGTTCAAGTTCAGCCAGTTTTTAAAAAGAACAATAGATGGGAGTTAATCTCTGTGTAGACAATCCTAAGTATAGAACACTGCTGGCAGGGCAAAATATATATATATATATATATATATATATATATATATATATATATATATATATATAACGATCTCTAGGGACAATCCCAAGGTTTTAAATATGCTCCTGGAAATATTTATATATTTGTTCTCCTCAACCAACTGCGCAGTAAAATTATTTTTGACTGTATACTGGATGAAATTCTCACTAACTATTCTTCTACTCCACGCCAGTGGTTTTCATGGTGGCTGCGTGGCAAATATTAAGAAAAAGAAACATTTTAAAACAATGGCAAGTCCACTTTTAACCACAAGCACCATAACATACAATATTTGTCTTTAATGTAATGCAACACCCATTTGACCAGAAGTAACACAACAACCTTGTTTGATTTGTAACACCCAATTGCCACATAATTAACACCCTTTGTCGAGTAAATAGAGGCCCAAATATGCTGCTCCTTTCCTACTGCCAACTAATGAAGATAAAGTCATACCACTCTAAACATTAAGTAGAAATGCTGGCTGTCTCTGTTACGGGCGATCTAGGGAGGCACATATACAGCATTGCTACCAAACTGGAGCGATCAGTGCTGTGACTGGCAGAAATTCTACTGTTGGACAATACAGAGATGAAGCCATCGTGCCATGCCTACAGTTTAGTCACCAGGTATTACTGTGCCACATGAATGCAGAGGAAGACAACTGCTGCTCTAGGCTTTATTAGTTCATATGTATCCAAGAGGAATATCCAAAATGACAAAAATGAGATTATGATCAAATTTAGTAAACATGTCAGTGACACTATGGGGGAGATTAAACTGCTGCATCACCGCAATGCCACGTATTGTCACCCAGTACGGTAGGAATCCACACTCATTCTTCTGCACACCTCTATGAGGAAAAATGAGTGGATATTCCTGCCATACCATCTGCGCGATGTGTCTCCATGGAGGTTCTGGAGACTCATCGTGCTGAACTGAATCTTCCCCTATGGGTATTTCTGCACCTCAAATATTTGGGTAGGTGGTCCAGGGATCGGAATGTGGCCATGTCACGATAAGGGGGCATGCATAGCCTAAGCTACTCAGTTCTCCTCCCCTGCCCCCCAAACACCTTAATTGGCGTGTGCACCAATGCACTTGGCACCCATGGCCGTGCAGCAGTGAACAGAGAATATCATCACCATTTATATAGCGCCCCCAATTCCGCAGCACCATACAGAGAATATTTGTCATTCGGTCAATCAGTCCCTGCCCCAATGGAGCTTATAACACACATACTAGTGTTAAGTTTGTCAACAGCCAATTAACCTACTAGTATGTTTTTGGAGCTTTTGGAGTGTGGGAGCACCCAGAGGAAACCCAGGCGAACACAGGGAGAACACAGAAACTCCACACATGGTTGAGAATTGAGCTCATGACTCCAGTGCTAACCACTATGCCACCTCCAAAATCCCCTACATGCGATGGACTATCCCATAATCCTTTTTTTGAGGGCTATGTTATACCTAAATAGAGACGGTTGGGAGGTATGCATTTTAGTGCCTAGACAGTGCTATGAATGACGTGTTTAGATGCCCTTGAATAATAAATTTCAACGTGGGCAATAAGGAATTAATATAATATTTAGGTGTCTGTGCATGTCTGGATGAAATCCTGATAACAATAGAAGACAAGCTGCAAAGTATCACATCCAATGGTACAAATTAAATCCATCTGTCAGACTCTCACCTCCCCAATTAGGAGGACAAAAAAAAAAAAAAATGATAGAACAAAATAAAATTTAAATATATGGTCACTAAGTTTTTCTATTTATATTATTCCATCTTCTTATAAATATGCCACAGATTGTGATCTGGACTCCAACAAGAAAGTGACTGACATTAAAAACAAGTCAATGTTTAGAAGGCTATTTATCGTTTATATATATATAGTATCAATCCATTATTCTCAAGGCTCAGGTTAACCCAAAAATAAAAATGAGATCTATTTTTTTATCTCAGATAAACAACGTAACATACAACCTTTAACCTTTATTTTGCTCATTACAGTGAGCAACTCAGAGCACATTATGGCCAAATGATGCATCTTCCATTTGAATTGTCATCATTTAGTGTAAGCTAGCATAGACCACCATTATATGGTTTTCTCAATATTCCTTGAACAGAAAGATTTGTTTCATATTGCTAAGAAGACTGAAAAAAGCTAAACAGATTTGTGGTACACAAACATCACATTTATGAGGCTATAGATGGTAAAGGAGCAGAACAATCAAACAATTTTTTTTCTTTTTTTTTAGATGAAGAGCATTAAATTATTCCCTGTAGAGATTACTAATCTAACATCTAAATCCTTTATAACCAGCCAATCCCTATAGAGCAATTAAATTCTTCTCCCTTTAAAGCACTTCTTACTCAGTCTGGGGACCAAACCGGAAGGAAAATTAAAAAAAATAAAAAAAAAATATATAAATTCATTTGATAAATTAAACAGGGGCGAGAGAGAGAATAAAGCTTTGTTCTCAGTTTTTTTTTTTAATTATGGAATGCACAATGGCTGCATAATGTTTAATAAGAGCTATAAAAAATTCCTAACAGTATTACAGTACAACACAAAAGAAATAACCTGGTTACCATGAAAAATTGCATATTTAATTAAGAGCAGAGACTTTGAAACTACCTAGAGGATTTCGAAGTGTGGTAGCCTAAGGGGCTGAATTACATGCTTTGCAGTAATGCTAACGGAGTTGCTGCTTGCAGTCATTACCCCTTGCGTTCCCATTAAGTGGCATGCTCACATGACATTGGGATTGATGAATGAAAGGGCCTGGCACACAAGCAGCCACTTGGGTAGTTAAACAGAAGCACTACTATCCTGCTGGTACAAATCAGCTCCCATATTGCAAAAACTAATAATTAAAGAAAGTTGTTAATTAGCTGTTTTTATCTGAAGAGAACTAGCTGGAGATTTTCCAAGCCCTACTTCAATACCTTTTGCTTCTAAGCTACGTGACAATATCTTAGATTAAAAACCCTCCCTTGAGTTTCTCATCTTTATTAGAAAACCCGGCTGGGCTACAGTGTATGAAGATGTATTTACACTTTAAAGTGAAAGTCATCTGAAGGAGTTGATTAGAACTTGGAATTCAGCTTTAAATATGAGTATTCCAGGCTACACTATACAGAGAACACCGCCATCTTCTCCACATCCTGAATCATGGACATGAGTGACGGGATGTAGGCAAGATTCTCTGCAGTTGGGATTCATCCAACAAGGATCAATATGATAAGTGTCATGGAGGTCAATGGCAGTCACTATGTAATCACCATGCAAGGCACGTCATCTCAGTGTGATTAATCCAACTCAATAGACACTGTCAATGCCGCAAAATAATATTATTACACCACAGTGTGCTGAAAAAACACAAAGCCTTGTATCAATGTCTTGTGTTTCTTTTAAATTAATTTAAGTTTCATGCTGGGTGAAAAATATATGTATATATAATTTGAAATATTTGACAATAGGACAACTCTAGTTACATGGAGTTCTTTTTGGAGGTATAATAGTATAATAGGCCTTGAGGCGCTAACCCCCATCATATCTATACTGTTTTTTTACACATACTGTCTAGTAGAATATGCATATAGCAATAACCATTCCTGAAACTGTCCGCATCTCGGGGGGTTGGGGTGGGGACGGGGACACCATAATGAGTCCTCCACCTAACACCAGCCCTCTCTGCAGCTTTACATTGTGGCATTTGAAAAGAGCAGCAAATATATTAATGCTACTCCAACCCAATGACAGCCGTTGTGACAATGCAAAGGTTGTAGATAGAAATTACACTATGACCATCCATCTGATAATTGCAGGAGATTTAATAGACGGTTTAGTGTCACCCACTTTCTTCCTTTAGTCTTGTCTGTTGTTGAGAAGTTCTTTATGCACATTAACACTGGAAACTTTTAATTTAAACCAAAATGTATGCATATTCATGTGTCTAGTTCTCCAATACATTACTTAGTAAACCTAAAACGTAAAATTATATTTTATACAGAAGTCAAGAGCTCCATTTCTTTTTTGGTCTTGTGTACATCTAACATTTTGATATGAAAGAATATAGGTTTTCCAGGAAAACCCAAACACATGACTATATGTGTACACAATGTGGTTTATGAATTCACCGATACACTGATCAATAACTTCTATTGTATGGCGTACAATGCAGAGAAGAAACTTGTTACTGTTAAAAGTTTACAGAGTAAACAGAACCAAAAACTGCTTTTTGGGGGGCTAATCTTGTCTTTATTAAAAGTTCAAATAATTTTAATTTGTCTCACCGAACTATACTTCCATATTAGTTGGTAGAGATGCTAGAGCATTTCTAACCAGTTTGAAATTTGATTCTGTGCCCAAACACTGTAAAAACAGTTATGTATGAAATACAGGCCTCTTTCAATTTTAGGTTGTTTTTAACCCTGACTTGCCAAATTCTAGAAACATTATGTCATCTGTTTTGTCCACATGACTTGAAGGTAAACATGTCCCCCCCCCCCCCATTCATGCTGAAATTCATCATTCAGTTGAGGCATATCAAGGTAGTTTATAACTTTAGCACAAACTTTGTATTAGGAGCAGCAACTGTAATCCATACTTGCCGACTTTTACAGAGTGAAGTCTGGGGATAGAGGGTGTGACTGGTGGATGTGAGGGGCGGGGCGTGGTGTGGTCAATCGCATCATTTTGGCCCCGCCCCCTAAACGGGCCGTCATTTTGTCGCAGGAGGCAAGCCAAAATGATGCAATTCACAGCAAATCGCGTCATTATGGCTAACAAATTGCAGTATGCGGGAGACTTGCCTGCTCTCCCAGGAGTCCGGGACACCTGCCTGGATTTCGGGAGTCTCCCGGACATTCCGGGAGAGTCGGCAAGTATGCTGTAATCACATTCAGGTCATTAATGTATGTGTGCCCTCACCTTCCGAGCACCACATGTACAATAATTTCTCAAGCATCCAGCAAAAGTCCATTCATTTCAATGAAAGGTCATTTGAAACATTGGATTCCATTTTCAGACCTATTGACATGTGTTATACTAGCATTAGATGCTTGTACAGCACACCAAATGTGGGCAAAAAGCCTTAACGTATGGAAGAAATGCCTCACATTCATTTATTGCAGACTTTCTGCTACACGCTTATTAGAATTTCTCTTTGCCTCTTTGCACATTTAGCAGAAGCTTTTGAAGCAAACTGCTCATTTACCAGGCTGCAGTCATAAATCAGCAATGCACACAGCTACTTATATTTCTTCCACTTCTAATCTTTGGGTTAAACGTATGTTCATTTTCTTGTCCAGTATGCTAAAAATGTCTACCTTAGAACTTTTATTTTACTATTTACAGAGAAGAGGTAGGTAAAAATGCATTTTTGCAATGTATATACAACTCCCTTTCCAACTCGGAGACATACAAATATTTGGTGTGTAAATAAATAAAACGGCAGATTAACTGCAGGAATCAGTCTTAAAATAAATTCAGTTTATTTTACTCCACATATAAACCGTGAACTGTTTAAAAAAAAAAAAAAAAAAAAAAAGCACGGACCACAAATTCTATTCCTAATAAAACCACAAACTGTACCTGGAGCCCATCACATACATATGTGTCACTCCTGACTGAGCTTTCCATCTACTAAACATGTCACATTGAATGTACCTTAAAGCCCGGTCTTAGGTCAAGTAATGAACAACATGCACATACAAAAAAAAAAGCACAACTCTAGCAGTACCCTAGGAAGCCTTGCTATATTTCTAACACTGTTCTTCAGGGATCTCAGACATCAAGGCTTAATGTTATTTCTGCTTTGAACCTAATCACAGAATAATCCTGCTGGGATAGTCTTAAAACAATGCCTGTTAGTTACAGTTCCCAAAGGGATGGGACTTTATATCCAGTACAGATAGAATTGAAGGCCACCCCTATGCCCAATCAATGTTCCGTAACATTGACAGCTTTTCTACCTTTTATTAAATGTGACTTAAACTCTGCTAAGACATCCGTTCCAAATCCAAAAGGCAGGAAGAAAACACAACAATAGCATTTGGGCTTTGTATCAGAATGCATCCTGGGATTAAGAAATGAAAGAGGTTACACAGTCAACTAACAACGGGGATAGACAATGTCTTGTGTGCAACAAGGGTACAAATAAAAGGACTATCATTTCAGGTAATGGTGTATCATCATTATGACAAATCCGGAATTTCAGACTTCTGCAGGAAAGCTCCAGCTAGTTGAATTGATGGCTTATTTACTGCCATCATCTACATAAAGAGAAATTTTGACATACTGCTAAATGATAACACATTTAGATAAGTCAAGCTGTCATATCATTTAATGGATGTTAGAGCTGTTACACAGCAGATATTTAAAATTTATTCAATTCAGAGCATTGCAAGGTTATGATATTTTAATCACATTGCAGTTTTCATCTGAGCGGCAAACACTTTATACGGGAAGTAGATTACTGTACCCTTAATAAGAAACATTATCCAATAACCATTAGGATAACGTCCAGATACCCCATGCACAATCTTCTTCCAGTAAGTATTATCATGGTGCTACCTCCATAACACATGTGCTATTACCCAATTTAAACATGCCAGAACAGCCATAGTCTTCTATATTCCCCGAAGCTCTTCCGAGAAGAGGGATCATGGAACCGTGCTACCCAATTGGAAGACAACGGCACTTGTCCCTTTGAATAGGTTACACCAGTATTTCAACTTTTCCAAATGATGACACCATGATGAAAACACTGCTTTTTCTGAAATGCACTTTGAAAAAGGCTTCCAATGACTGTAACCCCAGAACATACATGCAGGGCCGGATTAAGAAATTGTAGGCTCTGGGACTACAGGTACTGGGAGGCCCCCAGCCGATATTACTGGTCCCCTCCTCATAATGACACACATGCCCCCCTCCCCTCAGCCTCAATGCATCAACTCCGCGTTCTGCTCCTCCTCTCCCCCCCCCATATATATAAAAATGCCACTTACCTACTTGCTGTGTTCTTCTGGTCCTCTCCCCTTTGCTCTAGCAGGCTCTGGGGGCACCTCTACTTCTTGCCCTGTCAGTGCAGGCACGGTGCGCAGTACGTTGCTTATTAAGGAGGTCTCGTAAGATTATGACATAAAGATGTCAGTCTCATAAGACCTCCTCAGTAAGCAGCTCACTGCGCACCACTCCCGCACTGACAGGGAAAGCAGGGCCGCTAATGGCATCAGATTTGCTATTAGTTTTTCTGCCTCTAGCCCCGACTGTCACTGTATGTGGCCATTCCCGTTAGACAGCTGACATTATGAAAAATAAAAAATTTAAAAAAATGATAGACCACAATAAAAATATTTCTTAGAGCGACCCAGCTGCCCAAGACCCCCGAGTTCTAGCTCCAAAAGCCCATTGAGTTAATCTGGCTCTGCATATATGTAATAATGAGGTCAGGTAGGGTGAGCTGGAGTGAGAGCTACCTTTCATTATTTCACCAAAACAGCATCTGTACACTACTCAATTATTACATATATTATAAAAAGTAGTAATCACCTATTTTATTGACTATACTTCTCAACATGGCAAATAAGTCTATAATTATTTTTAGAAATTCTACTCTAGTTTACTTTTGCGTACTGGATAGGATGGGGGCGAGAACACAGGAATGTAGGCAAGGTGGATGTAAACTGGAGAGCATATAGGTAAGTAACTTTCATACACCTATTTTTTTTTTAATTCTTGTCAATGCAGTTTGCGCAACCTTGTGTTATTTGCATGTTTATTTCCATTTTAGTGCAGTTGTCCGTGTGCTGTGTGTATCTGTGGTAGCATCACAGAGAGGGGGCAATTATTTAACAGACATGAAGTTACTCCTTAGCAGAGCAGGTGCTGACTGGCAATTTATTCTCAAATTACTTTGGTATATAGTTAATCGGGGTTAAATCTCCCAACATACATTCCATTTTTCAACCTCTCAAAAGTGTAGCGTTTGTACAGTATATGCCAAACAACTGGGAAAATGTAGCTGAATTCTATAAAATGATTGCCTAACAGGTTCATACATTGTAGAAAAAAATATAAAATGCACTCCTTAATTCATCGTTCAACATCTCCTCATGCTTCACTGGGCATACTAATGGTGCAATAAAATGACTAGAGAGCTCGTATTCTTGTTATTGTGCAATAGACATGGTAATCCAGATTCTGCAGGAATTAAGATGCCATGCATTTTATTCTCTATGCTGGTATCAACAGATCATTCATTGGTTATTGCTAGCCACATACAGAAGGCATGGAGCGCACACAGCAACTATACTAGCAAGGACATCTTTAGATTAGTCTTAATGAAAATCACTTTCAAACAGCTTCCACTAAAAAGGTTATACAAAGATCTTTGCACCCCCATAATCTCCAATTCACTGGTACGTATTTTGATTGGTACCCTGTCTACTTTAATGGAAACTGCTGTCTGATTGATACCAAAATCTATATGCCCTCTCATCTTCCTGAAGATTGAGTGGCCCTGACAAGATGCCCACATGCCCAGGACTTCATTACTAGAATGCAAATACAACCATTCATCAGTCATGATAATGCAAACTATTACAACTCACTGGGAGTAGTAAGTATTATCATGGGGTCCCCCCATAATCCCTGTACGGTTATCTCAATTTACACATGCCATAACCACAATTCTCTATATATCCCAAATTCCTGCAGATATATCAAAGTAATGCTGTTACCCGATAAAAGAATAAAACATGTCCAATTATATTACACAATTACTGCATCGTGGCCACACTGCAATTTTTCCAAGTGATAACACCCTATGAAAACACTTTTTTGTGAAATGCACCAGGTCCCAGTCACTGAAAGCCAAAGGAATGTGTAGCAGTTGTCACTCTGGTGGAAGCTTTGGTGCACTTCACATCACCTACCTTTAAGGTGCACTTGTGTCTGACTTCTCATGAACATCTCAGCATGTTTGATAACAAAAAATGTGTGTACTACAGCAAGAGTGGCGGTGTACAGGTACTAGGTGATGTAATAACGGATGCAAGACCATTTTACTCGAATAGAAATAAAGGAATTGTTTTATTTTTCTAAATGTCCAACACTTTACAGCGTAGCATAGTTCTTGGTTACTTGGTAATATTAAAAACGTTGCCAACACTGGATAAAGAAGCTGGTACTCTCGTTATTATGGGTCAGCCGTCCGGTCACATTTTTATTTTTTTTGGAAAATATCTTTTTTTATTGAAAAAAGTAAACCAATACCATACATATACAACATACAAAGTGTATCAAAGCGGTAAATGGAAAAAAACAGGAAAGAGCTACAGGATGTTACGGTGATGCAACAAACACTTTGGGGCATATTCAATTAGGATTTGCGCCTGTGACTTCGCGTGTAAAGTGTCATTACGGTACCGCAACATCTGTGATGTGGATTACATCTGTGATGTTAATTATGCGCATAAAGTGTAACAGAGTGTCTGGACTGTAGCTGTCAATATAGATATTATACAATATAAAATATTAAAGTTAAGTTGATATAAATCACAGAATATCATCCACTTTAAGGCAAGGACTAGCACAAGAGAACACAAATACAATAATAATCCAGGGAGGGAAACGAGGAGGGAGCGTGTGATGGGAGCGGGAAACAAAGGAAATGTGATGAATGATAACCCAGGGTCCAGGACAACATATAGATAGTCGTGGAGACTACGACCATGTTCAACCATCTCAGGTTGGTGTGGACTGTATGGAATTATATAGCAGAGTCAGTAAATTCTAACCAACTGCCTCATTTGGCGCAGTAGGCTTCAAATTTATTACAAGAGGTGAGGATAATGTCATCCACTTTTCCTAAAAGCCTTCCAGTCTCATGCCTAAACTCCCACCGGTCGGGTACCTCTCTCTCCCTTATCCCTTCTTCCCTCCGTCTCCGTTTCTCCCGTCTCTCCGTCTCACCCATGTGTCTGTCTTCCCGTCCCTTTAGATTGTACTCTCCTTTGAGCAGGGCTCTCCTACCTCCTGTTTCCATCACTTCTAACTGTGCTCTCCAGCTACTCAGCTCACCTCCTCTCGGTCCCTCTGTCTCCTCTCGCTTCTCTCCGCTCCCCTCAGTGACTCTCAACCTGTCATCCGTGCCCACCCTCTTGGGCCATAGTTACCTGCCTTTACTTACTTTTCCCCTCCCTCTCGTTAGCTGAGCCTGAGCCCCCAGAGATATAGTGCTTACTGTTACTTGTACTGTGCTGTTTCACCTTGTACTGTGTCATTGTTTGTCCTTGTACGGCGCTACGGATACCTTGTGGCGCTCTATAAATAAAAAATAATAATAATAATAATAAATTATTCTATCCTGACTAGCCATTCTGTTAATGTTGGAGGGGTATGAGACCACCAATGAACCGGGATAACTGCTTTTGCAGTGCAATTGAGTCGATTTAAAGGATACTGTTTTGTATTGGGATATTGGCATAGAGGTTCTATTAAGGAGCCAAAAATACAGACTCTCCAAAATTTTATTTCCCAGTATAGTCCTGGAATTAGAAATTACGACATTCCAAAAGTCAACACTTTATATTGAGTTTGTAGGACCATTACGCTAACCAAGGAAGCCTGGGATCTCGTTCCCAGTCTCTTGCAGCCTGCAATGAAATTACACAATCATAAATGTAGTGGGCATTATGTGGAGGTGTATTTGTGAAGACAGAAGTAATACATAGTGGCACATTCAATTACACATGAGGATCCTCCACAACATGTTCGGTGTTAAAATCTTTGCTTATTTGCTCAGACGTGTGAGCAAATATCATCATCATCATTTATTTAGCGCCAGCAGAGTCCGTAGTGCTTTACAATTGGGAACAAACAGTAATTAAACAATATTGGGTAATACATACAGAGAGGTAAGGGGGCCCTGCTGGCAAGCTTGAAATCTATGGGGCAAGCTTACAATCTATGGGATGGAAATATGAGTGAAGATTTCAGTACCTTAATTGGTGGTACTACACACATTAATGCCTCATGCGAGGTTTCGACCGGGCATTGCTTGTAATTGAATCTGCCCCATAGTGTAATATGTGACTTGTCTTCATAACACATCTTTAAAGTTTCATTGCTAAACATTACAAACCAATAAAATGAACACCAACAACCAAGTATATTAACTACACCAAATTAGGGTGACATGAATACACAGGACAGTAAAATGATGCAGCATTAGTAAAGCAATCCAGCAATCAAATTAAAGAAAGGTCCTGAATTATTCTGCAGAGAAATACAAATAGATAAAATGCTATATAGGGCAAATGAACATTGCAATGTAAAATATCCAATATGGGAAAAAAGAAAAAAAAAAAACACATTATTACACCTTGGTACTAAAACAGATCTATGCTGCCTAAAACAAAATAGGTTTAGAGGCGATTCTCCAGATGTTATGAAACTAGAAGTCCCAGCACACCCTGCCAGCCTTAGAGAAAGGGCTGCAGAACTGGATGCCAAGTGCACCTACAAAGCTATGCTATGGCTTGATAATCTTTGAGCACAAACAAGTGAAGAACGGAAAGCACAGCAGCAACGCCCAGAAATACAGATTCTTTAAAAGGATAACATATTTCTAGGTGATGCATGTCCAAACACACATTATCCACACCTTCATAACTGGGTTGATTTCACTATAAGGAAAATGGGTACAGTTGTTATAGCACTATCAGTGTAGAAAACAAGGAATCTAACAATGGGCAGACACATTAAAAAAGATAATGAATTCTTCAGTTTTGTTTATTTTCCTTGGGTCCAGCATTAACACTATCCGGCGGGTGTCTGGCACATGTCCACCTCTGCAAAGCTTGTACCCGCTTGCTCACACTGGCAGTGTGCTGCCCAGGGGACCCGCCAGATTATATGAGCGCTGGAACCTTGGTAATCTTTTGGGACCTGGTTTTTATTATATTCCACCCAAAAAACGAAATGCTTTGTATTACGATATCCCCTTAGTAAAGGATTGTGTTATGACTTTACAGGTGAATTCTGCTTAATGTTATCATGCAATGGGAATAGCTGGTCCCTTATATTTAGCGGGTAGCTAATTTACCGAAAGCTATTATTTTTAATTTATTCATTTATTTTAAATCCCAGAGTATTGTGGGTTAATAATATGTGGCTACCCAAAAAGCTTTTTGCTAAATTCAACACTTTTCATTCAATTTATTTCATTTTGAAGAATAAGCCGGCCAGACTTACCTAGAGCACTTTGCAATGCCCTAAACAGGGAATGGGTGTCCCTAATCCACACTATTATGCTACACGGTTGTAGCAATCTTTATTTTAAAAGGACATTGTCACTTTCACTTTTGGTGCTATGAAATCTATTAGAATATAACAGACAATCTCCAATACAATATGGTCACTTAAAGCATTAGTTTAAAAGAAAATGTAATGTCTATGGAGAAAGAAATATTGTTTAGTTCAGTTGCTCTGGGTAACAGATACTACTATGCAGAAAACGGTTATTGGGATTAGCAGAAGTTCTAAGTAGTGGTATTTCTGGGGTCATAATACTAAAAAACAAAGTCACATTTATTAGGCAACTAAGCTTTACTACAGATAGAGATGCGCAAACATTTTGATACAAAATTCAATAAAAATTCACCAAAGACCCCAAAATCCTGTTTAAGATGACCGTCGGCCTGTTTAAGCATTCAACGACCAACACTGACAAACCCTGGAATCCTGTTTATGTGACCTGCCCAACAAATGACTAAATCTGCCTTATTCAACCATAATGTGCATGGCCAAATTAAGTCCAGTTGTACTATTCAGCAATCACAGCAACAAGCAGACGTACACAAGTCACCATATGTGTGGCTGTTTTTACTTGTGGGTTAGTTGTGTTTGATTTAGCATACAGATTCCAAAAGATTTCACTAAGGATGGACAACAAAAATGTTTCATTGGTCAGTCGCAGAAAATCTTTCAAATTTGGAAGTGTCCTTATAAACTAGAGATAGAGATACTTAGGATGTGTGTCATTTACATCTCTACGTTTTCTACAGAAAGAGCGTGTTACACCAATGTTGCTTCTGAAAACTGGAATCGCAGCAGTAATTTTGAAAGCAAGTAAACATTCTCCCACACAGATCATAACTGTAAAGTGATGATGTAGGTTTCAGACTTAGTTTATAACAAAACCACTATATCTTTTTCTTATAAACAACACAGATACATCAGCAAAATGCTTTCAAGTTGGAAGATGAGAAATTATAAAAAATTAAAAAAATCCTAAAACCTTTAATGTATTATTGCAGAACAGAGAAAGCAATTTGGTCTATAAAAAGAACTGGCGTGTTCTGTCCCTTTCCAAACCATTTGTATGTTTCCGATTTCCTAGAGGGATAAGCTTGTTTAATATCCATGTAAATGAGCAGCTAGACAGCAGTTTGAGATTAAACAAAGCAAGTAATTTTTTTCACTCTCTAGTATATGCACAAGCCCCTGTTTGATGTTATGGGGTGGATGTATACAATGTGCATTAAGCAAACATACACTGAAGCTTTGCCATCAGGTCAGCTGTCTTTTTATACGTTAGAACAAAAGGCTTATTGGTAATTTCACAGACCAATACCGCTACAGCTGCACGCATAATTAGGTGACCCGAAGAGAACTGGAAGGGGTCATTTTAATCTAATAAAATGTATAGCTCTAGGAAGCTTAAAAACAGAGGCAGCCAATCACAGCACTAAAAGCGCACAGACTAAAGGTTAGAGCACTGAATATTACTTGCTTAATGAAAGTGTTGTTAACTGACATTCAGGGATGAATGAATCCAAATACCAGGGCAAGTTGAAATCCTCCAGACCTGAATAACAATAGGAGGATCGCAGCCAGCCCTGAGCACATCTAAACCTGCTTTTGCTTTCGCACATATCTGTTTGCCATGCTCTTGTCATTCCTTATGTTACAGAACATCAATCATAAATAAAGAGTCACTGCCCTGAGAATGCCCAGGTCTGATTTACAAACATTAGCAGGGAATACAGTTCCATTTCCGATCACAGCCAACTGGGTGGTGAGAAGACAGTTAAAAACCATGCCATTCCCTGCAACGATTACGTTATGTCTATATATTATATGCCTGAGCTTATAAGTAAGATTTGAACTGAAATCTCCACTGATTCTAAACTAATTATTTTAGTATATGAAAATGACACATACAGAATATATATACATATACACACACAATAATTCAATTATTCAACACAACTTAGTACAGTTCTAGATAAATTGTCTTCATTAGGGATGACCGAAAAAAAATATAAGGACAAAGATAAAGGTTAGCATATTTGAAATTATTACATGTATAATAGAACAATAAGAATATTAGAAATTCCAACATATATGCAATACAATTTACATTATAAAGTAAAGGAAATGTGAAGATGAATTTATATAGTTTAAATAATTTAAGTACTTCAAATAATTATCAAGTATATTTTAATTTTGCACATATTGTGTGTGTGTGGAAGCAATAACTAAAGTTCAACAACCACAGTATATTAAGTTAATGCAAATTGCAAAGCATGGTACTGTACTGTTGCAGCCTGGGTTCTTAACACACTACCCATAATTACAGTAACTTCAGTATTCACTTGCAAAACACAGATTCTAGCAACACAATAGATGCTCTAGGAGTGAAGGCGTTAAACTGGGAACCCTTCATGTGAAAGCCAGCTTCAGTAGCAAGATGTCACAGTGGCTGATTCAGAGGCTATGTGCACAGACCCTTTTCATAATGTCTGGAACTGGCCACACAAAGTTGAAACAATAAAACGAGTTTGGTCTGCAAATTGGCTGCTTTTTGATTGTTTTTTTTTTTTTTGCAGAGAAAGTGGGCTCAATAAAAGTGAGTGTGCATTATAAATAGTCATGATCTATAGGGTTATGCAGATTCTTTTGGCAATGAACTATTACCTATTCTGATGCAGCATGACATCACTGCCACTAACAGCCATCAGCTATTACCAAAAGCCAAAATCTTAATATGGTCAATATCAAAGATTTTACATAAAGATAACCAAGTTCAGCTATACTAGTACTGCAAAGGCTCAAGTGTAAGGGTCATCCGTGTAGCCCAAGACCGACCAGACATATTCTTTACAAAGTGAGTTTCACTACTATACACAATTTACCCCACGTAACGTCCACAGTACCATAAAAAAAAAAAAAAAACACTCATTAAAAGTGAGTCATTGAGCAGAAGAGCCTCTCTTACACGGACCTCTGCCAGACCATTTCCTCCAACATGATCCCAGCCATTAAAAAGTGTTACCCTATATCGATGACAACTTACAGCATGGGTCTTTCATACAGCAAAGGCAATACGAACCACACAGCTTTTTAATATCGGATGTTTTATACACAGGTATTAAGTATCGTTGTCTGGTGCAGCGGTCACTGGTTGGCCAGGCAGGAGGACAGAGTGCCCCTCACTCAGGACATGTCAAAGACCCCACGTATGGAGTCATCTATTCAGTGCTATGAGCTCCATGAAACTCCTGTGCTTTCCCCCATAGACCCCCATCTGCCTGGCCAGCTCTGCCAGACACACAGAGCTCTATGGCTGCACACTGAGCTCTATGGAGGCTGATCAATGACTGAACTGAACAAAGGCAGAGAGAGGATCAATTCCTAATATACTATCAATCCAACAGTTTCCCCCCTCCCCTTACACCAACGCCCCTCCAGCCCGGGTCCCCGCTCTGACAGCCCCCCCCCCCCTCACCCCACAACCCCCAAAAGCCAAAGCCTCGGTCACCCACCTGCAGCCGCCGCAGATCAAACCTCTTCCAATATTGAAACATTGATCCCACATTGGCGGCCATCTTGGGGGATATTGAAGCGATATTGTCTGTGTTGGGATTTTTTTTTTTTTTTCCTCTCCCACCTCACACAGGCTGGACTCAATCTCCGGGCTGGACCAGTCTCTTCTCTCCCCCTCTTCACTTAATTCCTTTTTAGCCAAATCAAAACCACCCAGTCGGAGGAGTGCATGCTTTGTAATCCCCAAAGTGCAGCAGCGTTCTCCTCAAGTCTCCGGGTCACCCCGGGACTGATTTGCGTGAACTTGAATCTTTTTCCGCAAAACTTATCGATAGTGACGTCACGTGCGGATCGATACACCCTGGGAGAGTGGGAGGGAATGTGCAATTCAATTAACATGTGTGGTTTGAGATGCTGTGTGAATAAGTGCTCCCCTCCCTCCCTTGCTGTCTGGTGGTATAGACGGCATATACTGAGCAGGGCAGCCTGTGCATGGGGTGTACACAGGGTTTGTAGTAATAACGATGTGAAATGGAGCTTGCATCAAGTTCAGGTTCAGATTTGGGAAGTTCACTGGATGCATCTGTGTGTGCGTATGTGTTTTTAGATCTATTTATATAACTGAATATACACCAATTAATTGGATGGTATTTGTTCAGTGTAATGCAAGATTTATAAATATGTTGGTGAAGTAAAGATAATATTTATATATGAACGGTATTGTGTACTGTACATTGGATATGGACATGGGGAAGCTATGTGCTTGATGATATGTACACAATTATGTAATTTAAAGTTGATTTTGAAATGAAGGTTAGTGATTGCTAGGGCTATATGTGCACAGTATATAGTACATATACAGTAAAAAGTGTATTATGCATGATTGTATACTATCAAGGCCATTTGTGTGTACAATTGAATGCAGACTGTTGGTAACTGTGGTGTGAATTTGTGTATGGTAATAATAAATATTTTTCTCTGTGGGCTGTGTGTTTATGTATTTGATTATTAACCTTTTATTTGTACAGCTTCATCATCTTGGTACAGCAGAATCATAAATCAATATATCTGGATTGGTACATTAAGTGAAAAAGAAGGGAATGAAACAAAAGGAGCCAGTTCTTGTCAGAATAAAGGACCAGACGCAAATATGTCCCACAAATATGACCACAAGTATTTTCTCAAGTGCTCAATAATCCTGTATTGACCGGCCACAAATATATTTTGGAAGCTAGAATGAAATAAAGTCCAGTGAAGATATGATGTAGTGCTATGAGCAGAAAGAAGAGATGTTGCCAAGCGAGGACATCAGTGATAGAAGATGGGGTATTCAAATGAGCTGAACCCAAGGTTCTCTGTGGTATGCGAACCCCAATGGATGCATCAGCTGGATCTAAGGGATACTTCAGTTTTACTATTAACGCAACATAACATTGCATTTATTAGTAAATATTAAATATACAGAACCAATAAGAAAGTGTATTTTAAAAACATTTAAATGCATAAGGAATAATTGGTATAAATGGTATTTACTCTGATTAGTGGGTACGTAATAATAATAAATACATGGAAACACATTAAGGGGTACTTAGTATGCGGCCCTTAGCTCCTTCCTGCTATATTGTCAGACTTGTTTGTTATAGCTTGTAACACTTGTTTGCCTGCTGATATGTTATTACAAATAATTGTCTCCTTTGATTAAATGTATTATTTTTAATGTGTGGCCCTTATGAAGTTTAATGCCACCCCCAAATTATTTCAGCTTGACCATTACTGCTTTAGGGGGTACATCTTAATCATCACACAGTAGTACATGTTACAAAAAGTTGTGAAACTCTGAGCTAGGGTAGGGAACAGTACTGCATTCCAGATATTGAGACACAGCACAGGAGTAATCTTTGAGGTGGGATTAGGAAGTTGTAGTAAGGTAGGATGATAGGATTTGTCACTGGCTGATCAGAGTTTATATTTGGTAGGTATATAGAGACTTGACAAAAGATCTTTGTTGGTGCAGAACAAAGATTTTAAATTGTATTCCTGAGGAAACTGCAATGACAAACAGTTGCAGTATTTGTAAAAGATTGATTGAAGCTATACTTTATGTGTAGTTTCTTTCTTTAATGTATTCTATTCAAATTATTTCATATCTAATGCAAAATATCCTAAAGCAGCAATTCTAACTAGAATATTTTTTTACATTTAAATAGCTAGTTAATTACTTTTCAAGTATGCATCTTATATAATTTTTCCCAGCTACATACCTACAAATAATCTCCTTTTCAGAAGCTGGAAAATTACAATGGCTGCCAGACACAGTCTGCTACACAGGCTCCCAGCTTTCAGTATGTTATGTGATGGCAGGATGAGAAGGAAGATGTCACAGTGCAGACAGAGCACAGAGGGGCATTCCAAAGCGTCTCTGCTTACTACATCATGTGACTGGTAGTCCAGAATCATAGATCAATAATATCAGCATGTAGAAAAAAACAAGGGCAAAATACTTCCACATTGAATTGTATTTAATAAAACACACCTGATTTTTTAATGGGATTGCTACTTTAAGAAATAGGGGCACATTTATCATTTATCGGGCAAAACGAGAAATACTTATCAATCCTTATCGCATGGATAAGGATTGATGTATTTCTCAAATTTATTAAAAATGGATCACAGAACAGCAGTTCCGAAAAACTGCTGTTTCTGTGATAAAAAAAACCATACTCACCACTGCCTTTTTGGTCGCGCTGTCTCCCGATCTCCTCCTCTTCGGTATACTTTCTCTTCTTCATGTTACTGCGCATGTGCCGCCCGGAGAGCTTGAGGCTTTGACAGGTAGGGATCACAAGATCACTCCCTGCGCATGCGCTGTCCAGCTCTGCTCTCCGGAGCAGAGCTGGACATAACGAAGAACAGAAATTTTACCAGCATTTCGGATGATGTACGCGTACATTAACACTACAAGTTCCCGAAAAAAACATTTTTTCGGGACTTGTTAGATTGCGGCCAGGAGCAGTCACCATTCTGTTGAATGGTGACTGCTCGCAAAAACGTTCAGGAGTGCAAAGCAGCCGATATCGATGATATCTGCTGCGATGCACCTTTAATAAATTTGCGGAGAGCACATCGTGGCCTAATTTACACGGTAAGTGCACAATAGTGCAATATCGTGCTTTCTTAAATATACCCCTTAGACAGTTTGAAAACTCACATATTACATAGAAGTCCATTTGGATTCTGCTGTCCAGCTTCCCTCTTTTTAAGATTTGCCCTGGTGTTACCACCAAATGCTATCACAAGAACTAGGAACAGCAGTCACTAAAAACTGCTGTTCCTGCAAAGACCTGTCCCCTATGTGGTCTATGGTCAGTATTACAAAGTGGTCACCAGAGGGGAGAGCAGTAAGATTCAGCTAGCCATCAGGCACAAGTTCTGAAAACCTTTGATTTTCGGAACTTGTTAAGTGGTGCAAAATAGCAGTCCATATAGAGACCTATGGGGACTGCTTTTGTTCAAAGTGACAGGGAAAGCAGCAGATATCTCCGATGCCTTAGTCATAATTTAAGGGGATACTTTAATATGCGGCTATCCCCTAAAAACTGCTGTTTTCGGGGGATGTCAATGAAAAATGTCTTTGATAAATATGCTCTAAAATGTTTTAAGCTGTGAGTATAGCAATTACCATTTTAGCAAAAAGTAGCAGAAATGTAACATCATCATCACCATTTATTTATATAGTGCCACTGATTCCGCAGTGCTGTACAGAGAACTCACATCAGTCCTTGCCACATTGGGCTTACAGTCTAAATTCCCTAACACACACACACAGACTAGGGTCAATTTGATAGAAGCCAATTAACCCAACAGTATGTTTTTGGAATGTGGGAGGAAACCGGAGCACCCGGAGGAAACCCATACAAACACGGGGAGAACATACAAACTCCACACAGATAAGGCCATGGTCGGGAATCGAACTCATGACCCTAGTGCTGTGAGGCAGAAGTGCTAACCACTAAGCCACCATGCTGCCCCATTATAAGCAATTAAAATTGGAATGGAAAAGGCTATAGCAAAAACACCCAAGTTACAGTAGACATTATTCACATACAGGCTATAACTGCTTAGGATATTTTGGAAACTTATGAAGCACCTACAAGCAAAAATGAACATGTTTGCACATATATTTCAGTTGGCTTATTGAGTAAGCCTGTGTGCGTATAGACCACAGGGTCAAGAACCAAATGGCATGGTTGGTTCCTAACTCTAGCTTTGGATTCAGTGATGGCTGCAGTGGTATGCGATCTTTTAGGTATCAGTGACCTGTTGCCACCTCTGAGATTAATATTGCCTGTATAGCATTGGTCACTCACTCAAACGTTGATTTTGATTGTTTACTGGGAGGAACTGCAGTTCAGGGAGCACATAGGGAAATGGAACAAAGAAATTCAGAAGTACAATACCTTTCAGAGCTTTTTCAAAACAGAGAGAGCCACATAGGTAGCATGGGACTAGTGAACTAATATTTGCATGTTTTAGCATTTTATTGCTAATTTATTACTTGTTAATTTTAATGTTGTTTCTTAATCCCAAAAAATAGCTGTTCTTTAACAGTAATAAATAAGCATATTGAGTGCTGTACTTACTAGGAATGGACTAAAAGTATGCAAGCAATGTGTGATAAATATAGCTGTGAGTAGTTGTGAAATTCCAATGAGAGTGTTAGTAAATTGAGTTATGTGCAGTTCAAGTAATGGAAATTCTCAACATGATTTCCCACTGACAGACTGACGAGATTGTATATTAATATACTATTGTAGGTATATATGAGGAAAATGACATGCATATTCTTAATATAATATGGTACATTTAAGGACGTAGATCTAAAATCGCATTGTAAATCATATGGCTCACCTGTCCCATATTTATATACCGCACGCAACTGTGAACAGAGCTTTACAAAGAATGTTTCAGGCACACATTTTCCTGTCCAATCAAGCTTACAATCTAATTGCCTGGGAGACAGAATGACTTATCCAAGGTCACAATGAGCTGACAGTGGAATTCAGACCAAGGTCTCTAGCAAGTCTATCGTTGTTTTTGTTATATAGGCAGTGCAACTACTGAACTAAGTTTACTCAATGTATTTACTATGGTATATTATTTATTATGGTATATTTAAAGCATAAAAAAATCTGTTTATGTAGTATATACAGTGTAAATAAAATAAATATGCAATTTATAAGATTCAGTTCAGAGTCTGTTTATTTTAAGGCAGAGAGAGCATTTACCCTGACATGTCAATTCAAAGGGATCCTCTTGGCACCCAAATTATCTGTCATTTTAACCATGTCCTTGCTTATCTCATCCCTTTTGTCATGTCATGTTTTAGGAAGATCCCTATAGTATAGTTCTTTGGTGTATGAACACCACGCTGATAAGAACTGTCTTTGTTTTGTATACATATATGGGCATTTATATTGCCCTGCAGCTGGTACCATATATAATATGGGCTATAGCGAGCGCTAGCTTATTTCTTCTCTGGTATTACCTCCCTTTTAAGCTGCCTATACATGTTGTGATGTTTACTGCAGTAAGGCTGTTTGAACACACACACACACACACACACACACACACACACACACACACACACACACACACACTAAATATATTAAAGACCTTTGTTCTAATTAGGTTTAATAATAGATATACAACCATAGTGTTGTAACTCACCTTTTGAAGGTTGAATTTATTTGACCTGTGTCTTTTTCTCTGACCACTGTGTAACTGTAGGGTTTCTGTTTGATTATTATTTAGCATTTACCCCATCCAGCTGGACAGCCTTGTTTACTGGCATGGAAGCAACACTGTTTGCGACAGGCACTGGATTTGATTTACTATTCCCTTTGCCAGTCATTACATACATTTAGCAAGTTATATGTGAAACGAGGTGCTGCACAGGGCATATGATGATTTAGGGTGTCATTGTAAACTGACCTAGCAGAGAGACTGTGCTTTCATAAATCACATTCCCCCTCTTGTATGCACAATCTAGTTACTATGGGGCACATTTATCATTCATCGGCAAAAATGAAAAATAGTTATCAATCCTTATCGCATGGATAAGGATTGAACTATTTCTCAAATTTATTAAAAACGGATCACAGAAACAGCAGTTCCGATAAACTGCTGTTTCTGTGATTAAAAAAAAATCACACTTACCCCCCTCTTCGGAAAGCGGTGTCCACGGATCTCCTCCAGATGTTCTTCATTTTTCTTTACTCTGGAACTGCGCATGTGCAGTTCGAAAAACTGCACATGCGCAAAAAAACATCCCCGCTCTGTCTCTGCAACTATAGTAGCAGAGAGAGCAACATGCGCTGTCCAGCTCTGCTCTTTGGAGCAGAGCTGACAGCCCTGAAATCTGACAATTATGATAATTATGGCATTATCAAGACAAGTTTCCGAAAAAAATGTTTTTTCGAAACTTGTTAGATTGCGGCCAAGAGCAGTCACCATACTGTTGAATGGTGACTGCTCCCAAAAACGAAGAGGAGTGCAAAGCAGCAGATATCCACGATATCTGCTGCGATGCACCTTTCATAAATATGCGGAGGACACAGAGGGACCTTAATTTCACGGTAAGAGCACTATCGTGCTTTCTTAAATATGCCCCTATGTGGCAAGCACTGAATAAAACACTGCAATGGTCTTTTGTGTGTATTATTCCTCTAAAACTTGGAGTATTTCTCACAAACCCTCACATAGGCCATACATTTACCAGGTCACAATGCCCTATGCAACTTGAAATATTATACATTTATTGTATCTTTTGTATTTAGTCCATACACTATTTTTTACCAGCATGACTGCTTTTCTGACGGGAGGCACGTGTTTGCCTTCCAAAATAGATTATTTTTTGTGAAGGAGCAATTTTTTGCTGTCAATGATCGATGACTGATCGGGGCAGATATGGACTTTACTTATGCAGAAAAATCTCAATTATGCTAATTTCTGTATATCTTTATTAATACAATAAAATTTTATAGTGCGCACAAGATTATGCGCTTTCAGGTTTAAAAGCACACCTAATTTCATGGAATACTGCAAGGCTTGATTTCAATACCATATCAGAGGTGAAAAGCCATCAGATCAAATGTAGGGCAGGGATGTGACCAAAGTGCATTTGAACACTAGGGGGTAAATGTATGAACATGCGGGTTCTTCAACACCCGCGTGTTCAGCATGTTCGGCGATTAAATTTCAAGCGGCGCTGCATTGTAAAGGGAATAAACATGCGGGTTCTTCAACACCCGCGTGTTCAGCGTGTTCGGCGATTAAATTTCAAAGGGAAGTTTCCCTTTACAATGCAGCGCCGCTTGAAATTTAATCGCCGAACACGCTGAACACGCGGGTGTTGAAGAACCCGCATGTTCATATATTTACCCCTAGATTTAAATGAGACACAAATTTATACTGCACCATTAAATTGTAAATTACCAAGATTGCCTTTTTTTAACTCTCTTCCTTTATGATTATTTAAAGTGGTGCCACGTTCAGTATAATGGTCCAATTTAATTTATAAAAAATAAAAAGACCAAATTGACGGACCAAACTTGTTTTTGTGGCAGCATTAGTATTGTTTATTTGATTTTAATATGGAAGTAACATAAATATGTGTGTAATTCTCCTAAAGCTCTCATTTCCCAAGGAGAAGGGCAGAAAATGGAAAACGGGTAGAGAGAGAGACAGTGAGGTTTGTGTCTGAAAAGAGCTAATTGACCCTCAATGATGGAGATAGAGATAGTGTCCAAGTTAAGTTCAGGCCCATACAGTTGTGTGTCACCTCTTGTGCAAGATATAAAAGTGTAAGATTTTATGCCAATTACTATGTTGAAGGTGTTTAGTAAAATAATGGACTTTACAGAGAGGTGGTCTGGCACCCATTTGTTACAACAACTGTGATGTGAACTGTATTGATGCACATTTGATGTCCTACTGACAGCTTGGCTTTCATACTTGCATGTGCAATGGCTCTCTTCACATTCTAACCCACTGTAACGGATTACTGGATACACTACTAACCTTGATTAGCGCTGGCTTACCTGAGGTGCGGAGTCTTACGATCTCCCCGATATTCACCAAGAACCGCCGCAAGGCGGGATGGGCTTTGCTGCCAGGAGTCGCAGGTCGCGGTCCTCAGGTTTGCCTCAAGATGTAGTACAACAGAATAAGAGCAGGATGAGAATAGTCAGCCAGGCCGGGTTGGTACACAGGTAGGCAATGCAGACAGATTCGGGAGACAATCTCGGAGTCAATCAAACCGGGTCGGTACACGGGTCACCAGAACAGATGCGAAGTCAGCTAGCTGGGTCGGTACACAGAGATGGCAGATAAACGTATAGAGGAAGGAGCGTCAGACAATCCGGGTCAGGAGCACAGGCAATCAGGGAGGTCAGCAAGTCGGGTCGGTACACAGGGGCAACAGAATCCAGAAGGGTCAGCAAGCCGGGTCGGTACACAGGAGATCAATACACACAAGGAGCAGAAACCCGGAGGAGACAGGAATCAGGAGCCAGGAACAGGTAAGTTGCTCTGACACTTCTAGAGTGTCAGAGCGCTGTTTAAATAGGAAGTCCAGATTTGAATTCCCCGCCCAGGTCTGGCGGTCATGTGACCGCCGAACCTGGAAGTGCGGCTTCCGGGTCCGACGGAGCGGCGGGGGGGCGAGGAAAGGTAAGTATCGTTATACCCACAGAGCCTAGTGATGCAAAGAGACCCAGCTAGCTGGGTGGAACAATAAATGGAGGGTTGGGGCACTGGAAACAAGCAATCACACCTGTGGAAGGGACTGCATATGTATAAATAGCAGTGCTTTTTTGTCATAGAACTCACCGGAACTGAGTTCCGGCACCTTTTTTGACAGATTTTCCAAGTTTTAAAAGTAACTTTTGAACATTTGATGTTTGGTCCACGTGGACTTGAATCACCTTGTCGAACGTAGCAGGTCAGCGGCAAAGTCATTAAAACGGTGCATGTGGGCTGTTTGTGTGTCGAGTCCGATGCATGTGCGCTTCGTCAGCGCTGGTTGTGATGGCACTGCGTGGTTTGTGGATCTGCTCAGCTTGTGATTGGTTGTGTGGTCACGCGCTGAGTGCTTACTGCGGGCGTGACCGTTATGTTTCGTTATACAACTGACGTGTGTGGGTGTGTGTACAGTGATTGACTACGTGATGTGAGTTCCAGCACCTTTATTCTCACAAAAAAACACTGATAAATAGTATTAATTGATGTCTTAGCTAGAAGCGAATAATGATGATAACAACTCCTTTAAGTAGTGCAAGACTCAGCCACAGAAGCAGAGGAATTCTTGTGCCTCCAGAATTGTGAGGGGCACAAGCCTTGCTGACATATTTGCCCTTTTCTACTTTTGTTTTTACCGACCAGCAGCACACAAGTCAGGTGCCTGTAAGACTTGCTGACCTTGGGAGTTGGTTCTAACTGAGCTGTACTTTACCTGCTTAAAAGAGGAAAACATAGTAAAAAAGAGAGACAGGTATCGAAGAAAAAGTTGGGACAATTAGACAGAGAGAAAAGGGGACAGAATGAAAAGGAAGGTAGGAGAAATTGAGAAAGACAATGGGAGTAAGAGAAAAAAATCCAGGTAAAATAATAAAATAGTACTGAATAAAAACAGGAGAATAAAATACAAAATACAAGTTAGAATAGAAATGGACAACAAAACTAAGGAGTCAACTTGAGAAGGAATGTAAGATATAGATATGTATATATATATATATATATATATATATATATATATATATATATATATATTATTTATTTTACAGATATTAGTAAAGAAATGTAGATAAAACATGTTGTATGCAATTAGCATAACACCATTAATAGATTATGGTATAAGTATCATGGTGCTTGTTAGTATATGAGAAACCTAACAACTGATGTCCCATCAGACTGTATTTGAGCCATCTAATTCCACTGTGATTATTATAAAAATGATTAGATATTAATAATGCAATATAATCATTTTATTAATTCTTTGAAAATGAGTGCTAGTTTTTGTGTGGCAGTCATTGTTTTCACTGTGAAACAGCTTACTAGAGCCCATTTTTAGTGTAGTTATCTGAGATCATAGAGCTGCAGGCAAGGCCACAGGCCTCTAGTGCCTTGGGGCCTATTAAACCTACATTCATCAGGGGGCAGAAAGAATTCAATTGTCCACCTGAGGCTATCACAGCACAGGTCTGCAGAACAGGCTGATATAGTCCTCTGCTCCTCAGGTCATTATGCCTCACTTATACTGTTTACTGGTTTGAAGATTCTAATCCATTTTTCCCCTTTACAGTTTATACATATGAAGAGCAAATCACTTTAAAAATGAACCAATGCTAAATGTAACAAAAAAAAAACCACGTAGCCGCGATGTCCGAAGCTAATTGAATATGCCCCAGAAAGCTTTATTCAGATGCTATAATAATCTATATATTATGGGGTTGTATTAATTGATATTTGCATAGAACGAAAGATATTACATTAAAGGTGAAACAAACTCCAGACAACTGAGAACACATTTTTAAATTTATTTTTGTATATGTAAAAGTGATAAAAAGGTGCATCTAGCAAATCAAATAGAACATATATACAGTATTGTGCTCAACCACATTGTGTAAACAAAAAACATTGGACATTATTAATGCTATTCTAGCTACTTGAAGCTGCACTCATACTGCTATATACGTTAACAACTTACAGCAAAGTCTTCCCCTTCTACCCAATCTTACACTGGAACTCCCTACTTCGCTCTACAAGACTGTACCCCAATCTTTAATCCTTCAAACACTCCCTCAAAATCCACCTCTTCTTGCTCGCTTAGCCTCCCGCCTTAGAACCCATCTTTGACATCTGCTTCCTCTCTTGAACATTGTTGGTATGGGACGGCTTCCTACCTCGCAACCGTCCAAATTTGGACGGGACAGTCCTGATTTGAGGGCTCTGTCCCGCCATGCATATTGGGACAAAGCTGGAAAAGTTGGGAAGTATTGCCTGTTCACTGGAGAGTAAAATGGGGCAACATATCGCTTTAAAAGCACTAGGCATGCTGCTGGGGTCTGGCCAAGCCCCCATCGTAATGTAGCCACACTCCCATCATGATGTGGCACTTCTCCCAACTTCATTTGAAGCTGATCACATGCTCTACAAGCAGACTCTTTGCTTGCAAAGCATGTGATGTGGCTGGAGCCAATATCAGAGATCACCTGGAGCTGCGTTTCATCTGACTCTCAAGGCCAAATTATGTGTGCGGTGGTGTGCGGGCAGGCTGGCGGCTCCTATTACATCTATTTCTTTTCAGCTGCCTAGACGGGCTGCCCTGCAGAGGATAGGGAGGGGATGGAGCATGAGCATTGGGGTTGAGGTTACATGAGGTCGTGAAAGTCCTGTTCCTAGAGCACCATCTCTGTGCGTATGCTCCAGTCTCTGTGCTCCAATCTGTGTGCGTATGCTTCAGTCTCTGTGCTCCAATCTGTGTGTGTATGCTTCAGTCTCTGTGCTCCAATCTGTGTGTGTGTATGCCCCAGTCTCTGTGCTCCAATCTGTGTGTGTATGCTTCAGTCTCTGTGCTCCAATCTGTGTGCGTATGCTCCAGTCTCTGTGCTCCAATCTGTGTGTGTATGCTTCAGTCTCTGTGCTCCAATCTGTGTGTGTGTATGCCCCAGTCTCTGTGCTCCAATCTCTGTCTGTGTACGCCCCAGTCTCTATGCTCCAATCTGTGTGTGTATGCCCCAGTCTCTGTACTCCAGTCTGTCTGTCTCTGTATACCCCAGTCTCTGTGCACCAAGCTCTCTGTGTATGCCCCAGTCTCTGTGCTCCAATCTGTCTGTGTGTGCCCCAGTCTCTGTGTTCCAATCTGTCTGTGTGTGCCCCAGTCTCTGTGCTCCAATCTGTCTCTCTGTGTGTGCCCCAGTCTCTGTGCTCCAATCTGTCTCTCTGTGTGTGCCCCAGTCTCTGTGCTCCAATCTGAGTATGCCCCAGTCTCTGTGCTCCAATCTGTGTATGCCCCAGTTTGTCTAGCTATGTATGGTGTCTGTGTGTGAGTGACCATGTGTCTCTGTGTGTATGTATGGCCCCGTGTACACTGTCTTACTACAGAATTAATGTCCGGTAGATTGGTGATTGCCAGTAAGTAAAATATTTTCAAAGTGAGAATCCAATGAGCAATTATCAGGGATATCTTTTATGACCACTGCATATTTTATGGAATATAAGAATTGAAATAAAAAGATAAAAGTGTGGCAACAATATAAAACTTTCTGGTAGTTTAAAAGGTAATATGATTACTCTATATTTCAGTTTTTTTAACACATGAGCCTCTGGACGCAGTTAATCTTCTGTAAATCACCACTCAAGTAACCCCATTCACATGGTATCATATCATAGTATCCAGACAGAGGAAACCGGTAAGGGAAAGGAGATAGGACACATGGTCGATATAATGGAAAGGTGAAGAAACACAGTAATTACAGAGGAGAAATTAAGAAAAAATGAAGTAACACAGGAGTCATGAGGGAGAGGTAGCGGGACAAAAGGGAAGCGGGTTGTATGGTTGTGAACATAGAACTCCTTATTGTGTGGAAGATCAACATTGTACTAAAGACCTCTATGACCTGGGAACTTACATCACCCAGAGACTTTGTTTTGCACATTTGCCACCTTGTTCTGGGACGAGTCTTATTGTTCCCTTTGGGGACATACAGTATGTTTTAATAAAAGTGTTATATTTTTATCAGTTTCTCCATTCTATTCTATCCTTTGCTGATTGTATAAGGTTGGTGATTTCACCTTATTTCAACAATACTTCACTATGTGATACTTTGTATACACCGTTCCTTTGAAGCAATGTGACATAGTGATAATATAAATATACATCTTTACTGAGAATTCAGCACATAAAGTTTGTGAAAGGTTGGCATTCTATTCTCATCAGATGATTTATTTTAATGTTTTACTTTTAAACAGAACTTCACTATATTCATGTTTTTCTCTATTTGAGATTCCACATATCCAAGGATCATTTCGATTGAAAAATAGGATTCAAGTTTAGTATTTATGATTTGGACATTTATGTTCGTTACATTTTGCAACACTTGTTTTGATATATATGACATTGGATGTATTGTTTTATCTTCCATTTTGTATTTAGTGTTAAGTGCCACTGCCAGATTTTCTTTATTTATTATCAGTCGTACCTGCACACAGCTTTAAAGACAAGTACTACCCAAGCCACAGCAACTATCAGACACCTTGGGAATCACATGACACGTTTGATAGGGAAGGAAGCTACAATAAAGGTTTAGGCACAAAACCCATTTTTAACAAAAAAAAAGGCTATAATGTACTATGCTCAACAACAAGTATTTAATTAATGTTAACAACTGAAAATATATATTGAGGGGGTGGGAAGTGGCAATCCAAATAAGTGAACATATTATATGCACTTTAGTTCAAAACAATGTCTATTACATTAAATTCCTTTTACTGTGTGAATACAAAAAGGAGGATGTTAGGGAGTTTTACCCTGAGTAAGAGATGAAGACTGAATTAAAGGTAGTCCAAGGAACTAAAACAAAAAAAAAATCTTTTGTATATAAGTGTAATCATTTTGCAATTGGTTGAAGGGGAAGTTGATTATGAACCATTTTAGGGCCATAAATAATTTAGCTAATGAACAAATTTGGTGAATTAATTAACTGTTACAGTTTTATAACTTTTCCCTTATCAAAGTTTGGTGCAATAGAAGTGTCCTGTTGGACATTGCCGTCATGTATATATTAAGGCAGATTTACTCAATCTTTTGTAGCCCAAATTGTAGTTTGCAATCTTCCAGAATACTGAGCCTCTCAATATTATTATGTGCATTGCATGGTACTAGAAAAATAAATAATTAAAAAATAGATAAAACTGGATACACTTAGGGCCTAAAGTTAGGAGCAAATCCAGAAAAATAGTGCAAATTCAGACCCAGACAAATCATGTTGAGATGCAAGGGGTACAAATGAGTTTGTTGTGCATGCAGGGAATATATTGTATGTATTTGTATGTAGCACATATACTGGGCAGCTTCTCAGCCTTTTGGCTAAGATGAAGCATAATTCTGTCCTAGGAGAGAGTAGTGATCCCTCAGATCATGGATAGACCTCCTTGGAGCTCTTGCCAGGCAATGAGGCAACTTAGAAAGCCTGTAACCATGTTCCTCTGGTGTGGTGAGCCAGGGGTGCCAGAAAATCACTTGGGGGATGGTAAACCTCACATGACAGAGTAAGGTACTGATCACTTTTATTCCAATTTTTCTTTGCTGCATCCACCTTGTCCCAGCCTTATGGCTAGGCAGGATACTTTTTATACTAGCTATAGGTCAGGGCCACACTCACTTAAACCTATTTATTTTTCTCACCCCCCACCCCCCGCGGTTTCCTCCCACGCTCCAATGACATACTGATCATCATTCATCATCATTTATTTATTTATATAGCGCCACTAATTACGCAGCGCTGTACAGAGAACGCACTAACATCAGTCCCTGCTCCAATAGAGCTTACAGTCTAAATTCCCTAACACACACAGACAGACTAGGGTCAATTTGATAGCTAGTATGTTTTTGGATTGTGGGAGGAAACTGGAGCACCCGGAGGAAACCCATACAAACACGGGGATAACATACAAACTCCACACTGATAAAGCCACGGATGGGAAGCAAACTCATGGCCTCAGCACTGTGAGGCAGAAGTGCTAACCACTAAGCCACCATGCTGCCCATATGTGCAGCGTGACTTTTGAGACAGCCCAGCAGTTACACTGACAGTACAGATGGGACTGTCCTTCCTGCTGCACTGTCTCTATTCACCCGGCATAATCACATGAGGATGAGCACCTGGGGTCAGAGGAGCATGTGCTGAGCCCTGATTGGAAGAGCCCAAGATATTCACCTCTGACCCCTGGTACTTAACCTCACATGATAGAGGCTGAGCAAGATCAAAGTTCATATTCATCCAGTCCTTTACCTACTTTCAGGTATGTCTTGCTGCTGGTTTACTCTATGTCTTATCACCAGTGAAATAAAGGTGTAAGTTGTACAGGTATAACCAACATTTTGTATATGTTGAAGACACTTTTTAGGTTTCTAGCAGTTTGTAACCTACGGCTTGGTCATCTGTGTAATACTGCCTAGTGAAAGAGAATGTATCACACACTTTACATATTATATAATCTTAATTCCCAGTTTCTGCATTAGGCTGGTCTGATGTCAAAGTTATTAATAGTTAGAGTTGTAAAATTAGAACACGACTGAAAAAAAAATAAATAAATATATATTTATTGGTAATTTATATATATTATTATTCACAAGCAGTGCAGTAGGAGGTGGGAAATACCTACCACCTATCCTTGCAGCTGACCAAATCCTGACTAAGCGAGACAGTTACCAAAATTGGGACTGCCCCACCAGATTCAGGACAGTTGGCAGACTGTCCTGCTCTCTTCTACCTGTTCTTGCCACTTTCACCACCTGTGGCTGCTGGATTCTTTAGCTCATTTTGCAACTATCCATGGATTTAAATAATTTATATTCACATTTAATACATTGCCTTCCTCTCCAAACTCAGCCCCATATCCAATTAATAGCTTCAGATGGTCGGGGAAGGTGTAAGTAGCGGATGCAACAAACACCCGAATTAGCCATCTCCATTTGTAATTAGAGGTTTGCGAATGATTCTCTGACTGTTATTGAGAATTTAGAAGTCAATTGCCCATGGTTTACGATTTGCGTGAGTTGTAACAAAATCTAAAACTTTATTTTTGTTTTTTGTACACATGTTGGGAACTGTTCCTGCTGTATTAGCTAGGTTTGTTTCAAGTTTAAATCATGCTTATGCTTGCATTCCACTCTAAATTAGGCCCAAAGACTTTAAATAGTATTATTTTGCATGTGATACATCAGAGGTGATTTTTAAATTACATAAAATGATATTTTACAGTTACATGCAATATCAGTAAGCCCACCTTAAATTGCAATGGATGTTCCAAAACAAACTGAGAGGAATAAAATATTTGTGCACCTTTCCACTTCAGCTCTCATGTTAGTAAATTCAGGCATATAATTATGCAAGAGACAAAAAAAATATTTTGACTCCAGTAAGCATCATTAATTAAAAATGATCTAGGAAGAATTCATACCTCGGAAAAAATGTCTCCAATCTCATATCTCTCCATGTCATAGACTGTTCCCCAAATCTGTGAGTCTCATGACTTCTGGTCAGAGGAAATCTGTGAAAATTTGTACTTGTGGAGGCACAAGAATGTTCTAAACAAATACAATTTAAACCTATATATTGGGTATATGTATGAAAGCTGGTAAAATAGGGGATGTATCTCTATCAGATTCTGTAATGCAGTTTAGAAAATGAAAGTAGAAATTGTATTGGCTGCAATGGGAACACCACCTGTCACTTATGGACCAGTCTTCATAATGTTTTCATAATGTTTAAATCTTGTCTGGCCTTTTACAGTCTATTTGTATCCATAGCTTTGATAGGGACTTATAAAATTGTTAATAAAATTAAGTAAGAGTATGACAAGACTTTACATAATTAGCAGAATCCTGAGCATGTTGCTTGAAATGACATTTATAAACTTGACGTTCAATCAAAGTTTAATGACATATTGGCTAATGAATTATTAATTACAAATATAAATATGAGCTAATGTAAACACTGGGGGATATAGATTGTTACTTTCTAGGCTTAGAATTGTGAATATGAAATAATGTTAAGAGCATCATTATGAAAATACATCTTTTATTAATGTGCATTTGATTTTCTTTCACAGAGGGGTCTCTGCATATTCTGCAAGGTTATGATCTGTCTTTTAAAATTAATTTACCTCATTGTAACTAGAGTATTTATAGCATAAGGGGGTTATCCCCACCATAGGACATCAGTTAAAATAACAGTAAAGATAAACCTTTATAAAGAGAATAAATTATTCTACTTGAAATGAAGGAAACATACTGCATCTTACATAACAGAGCAGATACTGATTTATTCAGAAATAATGCCAGCACTGACTCCAGACAGCCCCATTTAGTAAAACTGACTTTTATCGTAATAAACCATTGCAGCCTCATTTACTAATACTGTGCTACATTCACAAGTATAGAATTATTAGAATATGTCTATTCAGTTTAAGATGCAAATGGCTTCATATATGTGCAACTTAAAATTCAGCTTATAGATGCCGCTGTAGCAAAGATACTCTCTGCCATATAGATGCATATAAAGTAAATATATGGCATTATCATCAACTTGATATTTATGACTTCTGAATTTTATAGTATTTTAAAAAATAAATAAGTTTGAAAAAATGATGTGGCTATCCGCTTACATGAACAACCAGCATGAGCGTGGTACCCGTGCAAAAGCGGTAATGGGCAGCAGGTTTTACCAGGTTAGGTTGTTCATACTATAACAGGAAACCTGCCATATATTGTCCCTTAGCCTGGTCAGCCCGGGGCTGAAGTCCATAGGGAAATCAGGCTAACAAAAAACAGATTGGCCTTTCCACCAGGGTCAACTAGCTCTGCAGAACAGCACCGAGGCTCTTCCTTGCAATCCTCGCTTGCCTTGCTGTGCTCCTGATCACCAACCATCCTACCCAAGTCTTCCTATGTATTCTATTCCAACTGTCTGTGTTACAGTGAAGTGGTTACTTCCCTCCACTGACACCTAGTGCTGGAGTGTCCAACTACGCCTTCATTAGTTAGCGTAATTGCCCATTCACTACAAGGCTGAATGTTGGATTCCTTATACCTACAAACACATTTATCTCCCACCTCTTTTTAACCGTCTCTGTAAGTTGAGCTTATATATTCTGTTTTAAATATACCACATAAGTGTCTGTAATAAGGAATGGGGTAGTTTATTTCTCCAATTTTGTGGTATGTTTTATTCTCATTCTTTTCTGATTTACTTCTCACCGGATATCACTCATTAATTCCCCTCTATGTAAAGGGGCAATTTTTCTTATAATGAAATGACTAGTAGAATCGAATGTAGTTCTAGAACATATGTGTGTTATGGCACATTATACACATTTTAATACCTCTTTTCTCCCTAATTTAACACAAGCAGCACAAACCTGTCATGAGTTGACATATGCAGATATAGGCAATCCTACCACAGTCTAATCAGACACAGTCACTAAGATGTCATACAAGATACATGCATGACAAACACACATTACACTTACTCACTCTGATTACCTCTTAAAAATACAGCTACAATGTAAATGTACATTTTCAAGGTAAATATACTTCCACATAAGCATGTTTGCATGTAAAATAAAGTAGTTAGATTATAATGATCTAGTAGTTATGTAGGTATTGTTTTATGCTCAAGGGCAAAGCAATGCACTGCTACCTATCCGAAACCACCGGCTATAACTAACTCAAACACAACTTCTTTTTGGCAGATTTTTTTTGTAGCAAAAATTGTATCATTTTTTTCTTATGTGTCATAGTGTCACCTAGTGGACACGGTCATAAAATGTGTTATATTTCAGTTTATCTTACTACAGCAAACACTCTAATTATGTTAGAGCTCTCATACTCTTGAAGTGAAAGAATATGGGACATTTATGTGATCTAACATTTGCTCGAGCTGTAAAATCCATACTTCCTTTTAGGTCCCAAATTATGTAAATGAATTCTAGAACCTATTCTCACTTTTTGTGTTATATGATTTATAGGGAAATAAGCATTATGAGTTAAAGATTTTGAGTGGGGAAATCCTGGCAAAACCAGTACACAGAGGTTCTACTATTATATTTGTATGTACTAGTGTACTTTCATATTGGAGACAGGGCATAAGAAGGGGACTCTGGAGAAGCAAAAAATAAATTGGGACTTTAATATCGAGCTTGATCAAGATATTTTAGTAAAATTTTGCTTCAGAAAAAACAGACAAAAGACATACAGTCATAAATGCAGTTCTAGGCTAAGGAACCTGGTATGTCAAGTCCTGGGACCATAAAACCGTTTTAAAATTTGGGGCCCAGTGAAAGTGGCCAATAGTATCTGTCATATTCTAAATCAAGGGCTGTCTAAAAGAGGATCTAGCGAAACACATTTGTGGAGGAAATGACACTCAGGATTTCTCCATTACAAATGTCTCTCTGGTTCCTTCTTTAATTGTGCACTTTCTATTGCTAAGCAACACTGTCTCCTGGCTAATCAATAATTATCAAATCAAACCCATGTCCTTTCATTTTTTATTCTCTGCCTTATTCATCTCCTGTTTCTCTCCTTCCCTATCAGACATTTGAAAATCACAGATAAAATGTCCATCATTAATGACTTGCTTCTCTCACCACCCAAGCCCAAAGGAAAAGTGCCACAAATTCTAACCTTTTCTGATGGCACATATATAGTGGCATTTTCTGATGACACTTACTGTCATGAAAATTGGCTAAAATAAATGAACTACAAATCACTTTCACAGCTACTTATGGAAATGTTTCATGTTTCTTAAAGAACTGAAAATATTTGGAATATATGTGTGATAAAGTTATGAACACTGGGGATATGTTTTCCTCTACTACTATATCCTTAATATAAGTTCCCATTGTGGAGCTATAAAGAAAATGCATTGTGACAGCTCACGGCAGTGTACTAAGAAATGTAACACATCAACGGTAACCAAACGTAAAAATAACCTACCAACAAATCTCATGCCTACTCAAAACAACACCAATGTCTATGCAATGCCCTAACCTGCTCATTGACAAAATGTAAAACACAGTAAGATGAACAATATATGTGTTAAACCACTAATTGCCTGTACTATTAGTTGATTATACAATTAATATGTATTTTAATATTACTAATATTAGTAATCCTGACATTTTTTTAATCTGTATTTTATTTCCACCTGCATAATTTTATTTGTATGTTATTTACACCTGTGTCTTATATCCTTCTATACATTATTTCAACCTGTATGTTATGTCACAAGAGCACACACAAACAACTTCTTGCCTTTTTACTTTGTTTAAATGTCAGGATGGTAAAAGTACTTGACAATATAAATATTCCACACAGTTTCTTGTGATCCTAAACACTAAATAAACAGAGACCGGCTCTATAGCCATCGGCCAGCTTCTCTAGCATCGGTCACTCTGAACAATGAAACAGACAGGTTTTTAAACCTGACACTCCTCCCACAGCCCTAGCTGATGGGCAGGTGACACTCCCACCTTCCATTTAAAAGGCAGTTCTCATCACCTACTTCTGTTTGATTGCTCTTACTGCAGACACCCTGTTAGCTTGCTGAATGGGAAAAGACACTTCCAAAGCATGTAAGTTAAGTCAAACTCCATACCATTATTTTGTCACACATATGTCCTCCATCTGTTTATCTTTAAACTAGGTACATTGTTGCACAAATGTGTTAAACTGCTTGCATCCTTTCTCAGATTGCCAGCTAAATGCCTCCCTTTGTTACAGTTATTTTGCTCTGTATTATATTACCCTCTACGGGTTATTGCTACCTGTATGCCAGCAAAGAGGAGGAGGAGGAGCAGACACACAATGCTAGTATAACACTAGCGTGATGCCGCTTTCCTCTCCCAGCTGACTGAACCGATCACCCCAGCCATACCCGCAAGACTTACAAATCTCATGGGATTTCCGACAGAAATCATGGAAGGTCCTATCGGTCTGTCTGCCATACCCACAAGAACTACCAAACCTAAAAAAAAAGTGGGTGAGGTTCCCCCCTGTAGTCTTGATCTGCTTGCCCACTTTCACGGTTTGTTTTTTAATGAAATATGGTGTCAAAGTGCATACTAGTTTCACAAAAATACATTTTTATTTACATTTCCAGATTCCTCTGGTGTTATAGGATGTCTTCTATAGTGAGAATAATTGTGTGATATGAATGAGTGCAAAAGATCTATGAGACATAACATTCTCCGAGTCTGTTATTACCACTCACTATTAAGAGGAGCAGATGGACCCTGGAAATATTTTATAAGTGGCCTCATGTTGTAGACCAAGACAAATTGTCAGTAAAAGGAGTCCAGTTGTCAGGATGCAGGGCAGTGTATACACTGCCACCCTGCCGCTGTGACTACAGCCACACCACCAAAGTGGGCAGAGCCATCATGTCAGTGGCTGGTCACTGCTTTAGACAGTGCAGGCCGCCTTCCAGTGCCTGCTCTTACTCTCAGATACACTGGCAATGCTGCATACACCCAGGCCCGGTGCTCCCATTAGGCAACCTTAGGCAGTTGCCTAGGGTGCCGGGTCCTGCAGGGCGCCGCTGCGCTGATTAGATTTGAAAATCTAGTCAGCGGAGAGAAGTGGGCGAGAGGTGCAGCGACTGTCAATTTTTTTTTTAAGAGGCGCCCGGGCTGCACACCTGATCACTGACGTTAGTGATCAGGTGACATGTGTTTACCCGGCGGCGCCTGCTGTGCTGTAGTATCACACTGTCTGTCACAGACAGTGTGAATTAAGTTTACCCAACACCTCCCTCCCTTCCCAGCATGCACCTGGCTGCTCCACCCCTCTCCTTTGCTGTAAAGAAGCTGAGGAGCGGTGGGCAGCCATTAAGGAAGAGCTTCCCTGCATCTGACCAGCCTTCAGTATTAAAAACGGTAAGTATATTTCATTTTTTATTTTTTTTTGGGTATTATTAATTTTATTTTCTAAAAAATGGGGTACCCAAAGCCCAAGTGTGGAGTAAAAAAAAAATGTTGGGGGTGGTATTTGATTTTTTTTGCACTTTATGCCTTATGTTTGATTTAAAAACTATGGTGCATAAAATAATTATTTTATTGCACCTCATGCTCTATATTTGACTTGCTTCAAGTCAATAATACAGCATGACGTGCCAATAAAATAATTATTTTATCCACCATAGTTTTTAAATCAAAGATAGAGCATGAAGTTGCAAATAATATTAATTTTTCTCCCACATAGCTTGAAAATTAAATATAGAGCATGAGGTGGAAAATAGTATTTTTTCAATGGTATAAAAATTACTATTTTCCACGTCATACTCTATATTTGATTTGCAAAATATGCGGTGGAAAAATTATTTTGCACTTCATTCTCTATCTTTGATTTAAACACTATGGTGGATAAAATAATTATTTTATTGGCACCTCATTCTCTATTATTGACTTGCTGCAAGTCAAATATAGAGCAGAGACGTGCCAATAAAATCATGGTGCTGCAGGGGGGGGGGGGGACGGAGGACATGGTGCTGCAGGGTGGGGGGGGGGACAGAGGACATGGTGCTGCAGGGGGGACGGGACAGAGGACATGGTGCTGCAGGGGGGGGGGACGGAGGACATGGTGCTGCAGGGGGGACGACAAAGGACATGGTCAAGCATTGGGGGGGCAGTATGCTGCAGGGGGAGCAGTGTGATGGGTCATTCTCACAAGTTTTTGTTCCCATATCTAATACTTGGATACTTCCCCTCTAGGAATCCTGTGATTGCCCCTGGACAGCAGTGGAGTCTGAACAACGTTCGCTATGAAACATCACGGCAGCCAGACCGCTGTAGGAGGTAAAGCTTATCTTTTTTTTTTTTTTAACCAAAAGTGAAGTGTGTGAGGGTCTGGGAAGTGGGTATTTGGCGTGTCTTGGGGTGGGGTGGGGGGGGGGGGGGGGCGGTATTTTGAAATTTTGCCTAGGGCGCTGAGAACCCTAGCACCGGCCCTGCATACACCACTGTTAGGTGCACACAGCTCACCATCCATGAGCAAAACAGTGTGAAGTGTGACATACCTCTGTACCAGCATTTTGGACTAAGTCCTGACTGGACAGAGCAGACCCTCAAAATTAGAACTGTCCCACCAGATATGGCAGATTGATGCCTTATTTTAACAGCCTTAACTGCCTGCTACTGTTAGGGGCATATTCAGTTAGGATTCCGGTCCGTGGTAACATGCGTTACCGCGGAAAGTGCTCAGTATTGCCGATAATACAATACCGCAATAACGCGGATTTTCGTACGCAACCCTATGGGGTGCGAACTAAAATCCACGTTATTGCGGTACCGTGGATTAACTTCGCGGCCCATTCCGGCGCGATCCCGCGGACCGAAAACGTAATTGAATATGCCCCTTAGTGTCTTAATCTCAGTTACTGCTTGTTTAAATCCTGGAATGTGAGGTCCTCATGGGAAAAGGAAAGCAGAACAAGTGAAGAGACTATGCTTCATACAACCCAACCAACCCTAACATTAAATCAAAAGCTCTTACATTTAATAATTAGACCTCACTTTCCCAACCAGATCCACTGTCTGGGATAGCTGCCTCTGCCAGCTTCCTGATTTAATAACTTATCAAATAATCGAACAGTCAAACAATATATTACCTCGATTATGTCAGGAAACGTCTCCTAACTACCTTTACCTGTCACCAACTGCACTCTATGCACTCGTGGCTTGAAAGTTTGCTGTAAGGGAACACACAGGATTCCAGTCTCAATCTTGCTTTCTCCTATTCCTTAGGATACAGATTTAACTGGTCCCTTGCCCAACACAGGCACACACTTCCACACCTCTCTGCAACTGCCACCATCTACGTATAAGGCCATAGAACGCCTATGACTTAATTACCCAATTGCATACACTCTGCGCTCTGATAGTGTAAATAGTTAAAACTTCCCACACTGGTATTTAAAGGGTTAACACAGTCAAGCAATCAATCTCTGCTAAATAACAGTGAAGTCATTTAAAGCAATAAGGACGGCACTTATTAAATGTTAGATTTAATATAGAAAAAAGTACAATGCTAACAGGATATAAAAACAATTAATAAAAGATGACATAACACACAGCAAAATATGTAAAATAAAATAAACAGTAGAAAGTTTCAGAGTATAAACTTTCATACAAGCTGTATAATCTGCACCAAGGAAAATTGGTGTGGAAGATGAACAGTTTATCAATGTTGACAATATCTTGTAAGTGGTTTCATCTTTTAAAGACACTTTCCCCTTGTCACAATACCGTTGAACATATACTTTTTATCCCCATGTTCCCCTAGAGCGGTGGTTCCCAAAGTGTGCGCCGCGGCTCCCAGGGGTGCCGCGGCGCTGCCACTGGGGTGCCGTGGCGCTGTCACTGGGGTGCCGCGGGCCAGCCATAGAAAAAACAAAGAACACAGAAACTTACCAACCCGCGATCCAGCAATTTTACCCTCCTCTCTCACGCAGCAAGCGAGAAAGAGGAGGATGCTGGGTACCGCCACCGCGCGGATTGGTAAGTTTCTGTGTTCTTTGTTTTTTCTATGGCTGGCGCGCGGCAGAGGGGGCAGAGTGAGAGGGAGCGTGACAGAGGAGGGGGACAGCGTGACAGAGGAGGGGGACAGCGTGAGAGAGGGCAGAGGAGGGGGACAGCGTGAGAGAGGGCAGAGGAGGGGGGACAGCGTGAGAGAGGACAGAGGGGGCAGGTTGATAGAGGGCAGTGTGTCTGGATGCAGAGGGGGCAGAGTGTCTGGATGCAGAGGGGGCAGAGTGCCTGGGGGCAGAGTGTCTGGATGCAGAGGGGGCATTTTTGCATACAACTAAATAAGTATTTCTCTCCTGACCTAAATACTTATTACAATCTTTTGACCCAACTACTTCTAAAACAGGACTGCTCAGTAATTATTTTGGAGGGGTGGCTTGAAAAAATTATGGAGACTCTAAGGGTGCCGCGAATTGCAAAAGTTTTAACACTGCCCTAGAGTATCTGCCCTAGCACACATTACGACTGTGTAATCATTATGTGTGTTTTCATTCCCAAAGCATGTCTGTATTCACTCCCATACTGTGTTTGAATATTAGCATTAAGATTGGTACTATATGAGTGTCATATTATCTATTACACTGTAGGTGAGGTATTAATGCTATTCCTAGGGCTTCCGATTCTTTATGCCAAAAGAGTAAGTCTATGTGTACTCTAGGTCTGCAGAAACAATGCATCAATAACTATATTATCAGGTAGACCAGACTATTGTTTAACAGAAACCTTTGTTTAGCTAAGCAACAGGAGATCTAGCTAGGGGTAGTGTCCCCTCCTCTGTTAAAATCTAGTCAGGCAAGTGTTATGTTTAGAACACAATGGAGTGAATAGTCACCATTACATTATGCTGAAACCATTTATGTAGATTGTGTATATTTGGCCCTGCTATTTAGATTGCAAGTTAACCACACTTTACAGGCTATAAATGAGAAACTGCAATATTGTGCTTTTAGCTACATCTGTAGGTAAATGAGACAATGTTTAGTAGTGTATTCACAATCCAGACATGGTGGCTTTCTGTGTCTGATTTAAGCATGTTAATTAGAAAATGTGTATTGTATTCCTATGCCTTAATATTCTAAGACACAGCAGACAGTAAACACACAGCTACAGCCTGAGGCTTTTCTGTGGGTATAAGAAAGAGCAGTGGAGTGTCAGGGGGTGATGGAGGAAAGATCAGGCCAGGGTAGGAGGTATGGTTCCTGCCAGCTGACGGAAATCGGGAGAAGGACTGCAAGGACCATTGTTCCTCTTCCTTTGGATAAGTTACACCCAGGTCTTGTGAATCTGTATGCTTGACAAAAGCGAGGTGACAGTGAAGCAGCTGGCAGTCACTGGGGCTTTGCACTCGGATTTTCCAAGATGGCCATAATAGCACCGGTAATGTAATGTATGTTCTACTCTCTTGTCCATTATGCATACCTGTAATTGTTACTCCTGCATATATGTTGGTTTTGTGCCTGTTGTTGCTGTTTCATTAATAAAAGCTACCACTAGTTAAGTTGTATATCTGCCTGGGTGTAAGTATTTACCCACGTACAGGGGAACTCGGTAGGCTGTTCAGCCTTGGTAGACTACATTCTCTCATGCCCCTCCGACTGGGATATGGTCTCTAGGGGAGGCCTGTGACACATTTTACAACCACAATTTACATCTTCTCTGTTTATACCCAATGCTAAAATGTAACATATCTTTTCTGGGGTGTGTCACACACACACAATTTTATCGTTAATAAAACCAATACAAATTTACAAATCTCCGGATACCAAATAGAGATAGATCAAGTGTATTAGTTGAGCGGATACTCATTTTCTCTCATTCCCTGCCTGACAGACAGCTTTATACAATGTATGAGGTGCTCTTTATCATATTATTTATGAATATGTGGTTGATCACTAATTATATTGATAGTAAGTGGTATTTTGGAAATGGCATTATATTTGCCTATATAAAATACAGTGCTTTTTTTGTAAAAAAAAAAAAGGTGGTGGAACTCACATCTTGTTAATATTTTATGATTTTTTTATATTCATATCTTAACATACCTTTAATGTATTATATGTATTGTATGTCCCCCTTCAGTTTTCATCCTGTGCCAGTGCCAGTGCCCCTAATAATTGTTATGTCCCCCTTCAGTTTTAATCCTGTGCCAGTGCCCCTAATCATTTTTTTGTGCCCCTTGAGTTTTTATGCTGTGCCAGTGCCAGTGCCCCTAATAATTTTTTGGTCCCCCTTGAGTTTTCATCCTGTGCCAATGCCAGTGCCCCTAATCATTTTTTGGTCCCCCTTGAGTTTTTATGCTGTGCCAGTGCCCCTAATCATTTTTTGGTCCCCCTTGAGTTTTTATGCTGTGCCCCGGGCCCGCCCCTCTCATGCTGGCCTTTTTCTTTTTTTTTGTCACCATTTATTTTTCTGACCACTTTCTTTTAAACGGTGCCCCATTTTTCCTCTAACTTACCTTGCTTTCTGTTGCCCCCTTTTTCCTCGTCACTTCTTTTCAGTTTTCTTTTCTGTCGCGGCGCTCCTCACAGCTCCGTGAATGACTGTCGGGCGCGACATGCGTGATGACGTCACGCCCAACAGCCATTGGAAATAGAGAAGGGAGTAGGGCGCGGCCGCGCCGGACAGATGGTATTGTTTACTTTTTTTTTCCATTGTGTGTGTTAAAGGCCGGCGGAGAAGCCGCCGCAAAGCCAAAAAAAAAAGGTCCCGGAACGCCGTTCCCAGCGTTCAATGGGAAAAAAAGCACTGATAAAATATATCAAGTCATCATGTGGTGTCCTTGTGTAAGACCTCCTGCTAGGACGGATCCCTAATGTCCATTCAGGTGCCAAAAATCATTCCTATACCAGGATTTCTCTGTACAGCGCTGCGGAATTAGTGGCGCTATATAAATAAATGATGATGATGATGATGATGATGATATAGCTCTCCACAGGGGGGACCTTGAAGCTGACAAAGATGACTATGTTATCTTGTAAAACAGGACAGTATTTCTGTCCTCACATTTTACACATTGAATTAGATCATTAACCCTTAGAGAGCAGGGTTTTGCTTTGAAGTCATCTGCATTTAATTTACAGAGAAATACAAATTAGAAATGGATTCATTTGATATACAGTATTTACAATGCAGTCCCTTATGATTATGCTTTATTCACCACAGTGTTATTTGTTAATCTTTAGAACTGTAATTCCTTTCTTTTCACTACACCCACCATTAATTTAATAGCATTCACTTTTAATAAATAGGTCTATATCCCTCAACCAGTCCCAACATTAAACTAATAGTTTTCACATTTAAGAGCACATTTAACAAATAGGTCTATTTTCATCCAACTTGGTCCCACATTCAAATCATAGCTCCCAAACAATCCCAGCGTTAAATTAATAGTCCCATACTCCTACCTAAATAGCCCCCACCTTTAAATAGTCCATCAGACTTCTCACCTTCCTCCAATCACTGCTGTATGCTGTATAAGGTAAACTCTTATGTCTGCCTCTCTTGCTACCTGCACATGTGGGCGGGCACACACTTGCTAGGAGGTGTGTGTCCCATGTGTGACTTGCAGCCATTGAGGCTCTAGAAGAGGGGCAGTTGGCACATGCAGAGGGGCGGGGGAGAATAGGGGAAGAATGATCAGCTTGATCACAAGGTTGTCGTCAGCCAATAGGAAACACACCAATGCTTGGGCTTGTCCTCAATGGCCTAAGGCCATCCCAGATGGGATTGTCAAGAACAGGGCCCGGATGACCATCCCCCCTTCCCAGTCCAAAGAGAACAAACAATTGAACATAACATAAAAAACAAGTTTAAAGAGGCTCCATGATGTCATAGGGGTACCGACCTACTGAAAAAACTCTATGGCTGTTCCATCACAGATTAGTATATTTATTATTGTTGTCTATGATATTCATTAACACTAAACAAAGTTTTGCTGTGAATGTTTTACTTTAGTTTAATATTGTTTTCTTCCATGACTGGCTACTTATTTGTCTACTTTGTGTGCCAAGCTCTCATAGGAACAGCAGCCATTTCCTATTTGCTAGGGAGATTAGAAGATTCTCAATGCTGATTTAGAAAAAGTATACCCTATAATCATACACAACCTGGATGT
Organism: Mixophyes fleayi; assembly: GCF_038048845.1. Lineage (NCBI taxonomy): Eukaryota > Metazoa > Chordata > Amphibia > Anura > Limnodynastidae > Mixophyes > Mixophyes fleayi. The sequence goes on from NC_134402.1 coordinate 359,557,821, forward strand.
TGTAAGAATCTGCAAAAATACAGATTTCTTTGAGCTAAACTTGTTTCTTCTTCTTTTGTAGCCTCATATGCCTATTCTTGCCAATGACCTCACTTGCCAAGTCACTCCCCTTTTTCTGAGAGTAGCCCTTCAGTTTACAAGAAGCAGGTATACTTGCACTGGTGACCTCTGCTGGATAGTTGGTGGAGAACTACCTAAAAGACAGGATCCTCTAGACTGACAGAGATGATAGCTGCTTCCCAGTAGTGTGGCCGGGACATTCTCCAGTCAGAAACTGTCTGCTATGCTCTCTGCAATACTTGGTAGCATTGTGGTGGGTAAGTGCTTGTTTGTGAGGCATAACATATTTCTCCCCTTAAATATGCATTGCATAATATCAACAGTTCAACAAACAATAAACACTTATCACTTTAAAGCAGTGATGGGCATTCCTACTCACGGCATAGACTGTACATTTCTGGCACCATCTCTTGATGTCTTCTCTCATGCCAGCCCAAAAGATCCTTCTGATGCTCGTCTTTTGGGTGCCCCAAGTGACCCTGCTGGTCATGATATGTCACTTCCTTGGTCTCATATTTCATGTCTCCCCGCCCCTAAAAAATCTCTATTTAGCAAGATGCAAGATTCTGACTTGACCTTGACTTGCTAAGTCATTAATCCCGATTAATGTTTTTCTTTTCAAAGTCTCAGGTACAGCATACTTATACCACTTTCTTTAAGATTTCTTCCATCAGACTTTTTGCAAGGACTGATAATGTGCTGCTGGCTCCCTTCTGTAAGGAAGTGTAAAAATTAGACTTAGATTCTTCTTTGCACTGTGTACAAATCCTGTTGCTTTTCTACAATCCAGACTATGTATAGAAAAGATATCTGATATTCTATGAACAATTTAGCTGACTGTCTTTTCTAATAATCAGACATTTCCCAAGCTCCAATGTTCAACTCACTCAATCCAAGGTATTTTTATTTATAATTCAATTCCTTTTCAATTTCTTCTTGCATGGGAAAATTTGTATCAGAGTAAACATTTTTACATCTTCTTTTGCAGGACAAACTGATAAGTCAGCAATGCCACATTGGAACACATTGAGCTTCAATATGACAGATCTATTAGACATATTAATGACTTTCTTAGTAACCCAATAGTCCCCCTACAAGTGAGTGACATTTTCAATGACCAAGATATTTTGAGGGGCACTATGAGACGTCATTGGCTCATCAGTCGCAGTACTGCAGGGAGAATAATCAACACATTTAGGCAACTTACCCCACACTAAATATTCCTGACTAACAAAGCAATAGCTTTACAATACTAACTTTATATTTTTTTGTCACTACCTTTCCATTTTGTTAAAACACTTCTAAAGATTATGTCCCCAAAAATATTTTGCTCCAGAATTACAATGTCGACTCGTTTTAATCCCGGTATTTAACAGGACAAAATTTTATTAATCAAATATCTAATAAAATCAGTGCCCAACTGTTCTGGCTAACGGCTACTGATATAAATCTTTAGAACAGATAGTGTGAGGTTTTCACCTATAGCAGCCACCTTTCTGTAGAGCTAGTCATGCTCGCAGGTACTCGGATGCCCCCAGGTCTTACCTGTAGTGTAGGAGAGGTTTATGTGCAGTTACCTTAGCACAGAGGTAGGAGGAGTAACCGGAATACAGGAAACAATTTCCAGGAACAGTCCAAGGCTCGTGGGTCCATAGCAAACAGAATACACTGGGACAGGCCAAAGGTCAGGGCAGGTTGCAAGTAAGTAGAATCCAAAAGAAAGGCAGAGTTCAGGGGCAATCAGAATACAAGCAGGGTCTAAAACAACCGGTGGGTCACAACAGAGATCAGTCAGAATTTTGGCAGAGTATTCACAGGAAACTGCAGCAGGTCAGCTAGTGTGAAACACAGACGCTATAACCAGCAGGGAGGCTAAGCCCTTGATGCATTAAATAGTACTGGTAGCCAATCAGAAGCCTGCAGGATCGGACCCTTAAATCAACCACAGGAGGCTGATAATGAATCTATTCCTGCGCACATGCCTCGGCTGTCAGGTCTTTTGCCAGGACTCAGCAAGCTAACTGAAGCATCCCGACTGTTCCTCCGGTAGCCCAGACGTCAAGTCTGGACACTGCATCCAGGGCAACAGTCGGGCCACGGCCACAAGAGGAAACAGCCGAGTCTTCGTGGCTAGTGCGGATGCTCATGACACCAATATAACACCATCTCGCTGATCAGGTAACACTAATACAGGAACAATAAAGTGTTTACCATAAGCATTCAGCTGTAAGTCATATACACATTTTGGATATGTAACCTGGTGTTTGGAGCCAACAAGTAGGAGATTATCTGTCGGATGAGCATGAAGTTGTATGCCAGCTTCTAAAAGTTCTTTTTCCTGCCATTTTGCTAAAAATACATGTCATACATTCAGAGTACAGCAGTCATCTCAACTCACAGCAACTGTGGTATAGAGCAAATTCCTACATCCATGTAATCGTGTTTTTACAGAATCTGGAAAAATTACTCAATCTGTGCTGAATTATAACAGCAATTAGCATAAAGCATTTCTAAATCGGGATCTATTGTTATATTGCCCTCACATTCCACGTCTGAAAGTAACAGGATTCGTAGGCATGTGCTAGTTATTACCCATTCCAGGGCAATAATGTTTACTGTGACCTGTGGCATAACATAAAAAACTCCCATGAGGTGAATGTCCAGTAATATCACAAACATTTCACACCTTTCATAAAATGATTATTTTATTTGAATGTTGTACTGTTTTGTATTTGCTGTGTTTTAATTGGATATGTTGGGGTACTTTTCCCACACATGCACTGCATCATGTTACTCACTCTATCCAGAGAGGATTCTAAAGTTGTTTGTAAATAATATTGAGATGTGAGAAGCTATCATAGGCTGAGAAGCAGTTATAGACTGGGGTTGGAGTAAATAGGAGTTTATAGCCGAGGTCTCAGAAAGAGCATTGAACAAGAGATAACATCTTTTTAGACTATGGGCAAAATATCTACACATCTTGCTAATCATCCAGGTTTTCCTGAATTTACTAATAATGCATTTTTATATATATTATTTTTTCTTCATCAATAATTTTTATTGAGCAAAACTTTACAAGTTTTGGGTACAGAAAAACAGTGAAGCAAACAAGAGGGGGACAATGGGGGATCCCCTTGTAGAGGGGGGGGATTGCTCAATGGGTATTACCATATATAAATAACTAGCATATGCAAAAATAGAGAATAAAAGACCATGAAAAGAGTTAAAACAATAACACGGCTGAGCCAATTACAATGAAGGAAACCAGCATGGGGAACATTAGGCATCTTGGGGGGGGTTCGAGTAAGGCTAATGGTGATGAAGCTGGGGAGGAAGAGGTAGGGCCCCCAATAAATCCTGCACCATCCATGGTGTATTCATGCCACTTAAACCATGTCATAATAAGGACTGCGGCTAAGGTAGAGTACGGCATATCAATCATCTGCATCTTGAAGTTTGTGCTGAATTTTGGATAGGGCAGGGGGATCAGTAGCTTTCCAGTTTTGGGCTATGGCAGCCCTAGTTGCTATCAGGTGACCCAGGAGGTACCGATCTTGCTTAGGGACAGAGGTAGGATAAAGATGGAGCAACACCACCGCTGGGTCTAGGTCAATGGCACCCTCAATACGGATATAAAATTAAACACCTCTTGCCAGAGGTTGAATGCACAGGCATGTCCAAAAGACATGAAAAATGTCAGCAATGTGGGTGCATTGACACCAGCAAAAACTTGGATTGAGAGGGCCAGATAACATGGAGCTTGGCCGGAGTGAGGTAAAGTCTGTTAACTAGTTTAACGTGCATCTCAGTGTTATTAACACACTTAGACATACGATGAGAGGTAGTATATATAGTTTCCTATTGCTTCAGAGAGAGAGAGAGAGAGAGAGATAAAAGTCTGACTCACAGCACACCTGAGAAGATGTCTTTGGTGCAGTGAAGCCTTTTATCATTCTATCTAACAATAGGGCCGGGGGCAAAGACAGGGAGTGGGGGAATCTAGAAGCTGCTTCCACCCAGTGGCGAATTTTACAGAAAAAGGTCCTGAGTGTACAAGTCTTTGAGAGAGGCCAAGAAGCAAGATTAAGGTCCGGAATATGTTTAGAGAGGGCTTGGAGGGACATGCTGCGGGTAGGGAGTGAAAAACCTTTATGACGACCCATAAGTCAGTCCCAAGTCAGCAGAGCATCTAAGATGGAGAGGAGTTGGTGAGTGGGTACTGGGTGAGAAACCCTGGGTGTCAACAACAAGTCTGCTAGGGTATAGGCCATAGAGGAGGCCCATTCCAGGTCCACCCATGGTTTAGTGTTGGAGGGGTGAGACCAGTCTCTAAGATGTGACAGTAGGCATGCCTCTTGGTTAGGAAGAATTAGGCCTCCCTGACGCTTTGAGAGGGTCACACGATAGTAATCCATAAGTGGGCGTCTCTGCTTCCAAACATAAGTTGTCATTAGTTTGTATAATAGATCCATGTATTTTCTGGGAACAATATAGTGTATAGTGTGAAAGAGATACATCAGTTTTGGGAGAAGCATCATCTTAAAAGTATCAATATGACCCAGCCAGGAGACCTCGTAATTGATCCAACTCTTAGTCAATGAAGTAAGATGTGTAAGTAACGGGGTAAAATTGGATTCAAATATATCAGCAGTGGTGGCAGGAATATGAATGCCCAAATAAGGCAGCGATTTTTGTACCCAAAAAGAAATTTCCGCTGTAGAAGTGTAAGGGTGGGTAGGGGGAACGAGGTCTCCGGGCTGGTGACAAACAAGAACACATCATCCGCAAACAAACATAATTTATGAGAAGATTAGTAAAGAGTGATCCCCGGGAAGTCAGATACTGACCTAATTATTTGGGCCAAGGGTTTAATGGCCAGGGCGAACATAAGAGGGGATAGAGGGCAGCCATGTCTAGTACCAGTTGAGATGGAGAAGGGATGAGAAAGGAAGCCATTGCTAAAAATTCTAGCTGTTGGTCCTTTGTAGAGTGCTAGGATAGAATGGGGGATTTCTCCTTGGAAGCCAAATTTAACTTGAACTTCTTTCATATATAACCAGTGAAGTCTACCGAAGGCTGTTTCTGCATTTAGAGACAGCAAGACTAGTTCTGCTGTAGAGTCCTGTACTAAGTCTATCACATTTAAAATACCCCTAGTATTATCTGATGCTTGGCGACTAGAAATAAATCCCACTTTGTCCGGATGGATGAGGTGGGGGAGAAATGGGTTCAGCCCGGTGGCTATTAACTTAGCGAATATCTTTAAGTCTGTGTTGAGTAAGGCGATAGGTCTGTAATTTTTTACAGCCCGAGTGGTCTTTACCTGGTTTCGGGATTGTAATGATCTGTGCCTCCAGCATTTCTGCTGGAAAGCTGTCTCCGATCATCAAATTATTGTACAAGGCAGTAAGAATTGGAGCCAGAGTCTCTCTGAATGTAGTATAGAAGGAGTTAATGTATCCATCTGGGCCAGAGGCTTTATCCCTCGGCAGGGTGTTAATGACTGCTTCTACTTCCTGTTGGGAGCAAGGGAGGTTAAGAGATACCAGGCTGTCAGCATCAACGGTTGGGAGGCATGAGTTGTGCAAAAAAGCAGCTATTGAGGTTGGTGTTGGTTGTGGCAGAATGGTGACATCTCACAGATTGTAGAGGTCAGTGTAATATTTGGCGAACAGGTTCTAATTCAAATGGGTTGTATGACTTATTCCCGCGGGAATCATGAAGCACCTTAATTCTATTCCAAACCTGTTTGTCTCTAAGCTTACCTGCTAACAGTCTACTGGCCCTGTTGCCTAAAGCATATGATTTCTGATGTAGTTTAGTTAAAGCAGATTTTATACGAGAGATAAACAAGGTATTCAGGTTGTTTCCTTATACCATTCAATTCTCTTTGAAGTGATTGAGATGGATTAGTCTGATTATGATGCTCAAGATGTGCTAACTGAGATTCAAGGTCTTTTTGATGGTGTAGGTTTTGCTTTTTCAGGTGAGCACCTATTTGAATGGCCTTATCACTAATGACTGCCTTCAGGGCACACCAATGCGTAACATTTGGGCTGTTGGTTTGAAGATAGAGCTCTAGGGTTTCCGAGAGGGCATCTTTGGGTTCCAGGGAGGAAAGGAGGTAGGATGGCATTCTCCAGGGTCTAGGATGGACCCTAGTTTGTTGGAGGTTCAAGGACCACTCTACTGATGGATGGTCCGACAATGTAATGGGTGAAATTTTCATACAGCCTTTATGTTGCAAGGTTCACTTATCAGTCAGGATCAGGTTGATCCTTGATTAGGAATTGTGAACCACTGAATGATAGGTGTTCTCTCAGCTCTGCAATGTCTGTTCTCACACCACCCAATGTCACCTGTAGGTCATTAAACAGGTCAGCTCTCAGGGCCGTCAACATTTGGTTCAAAGTACGGGCAGTGAGTGGAGTGTCCAGCTCAACCTCTGGACCAGCAATGGATAGAAGCAGGGGAGAAGGAAGGGCAACAGCATCTAGGATTACTGCAGGTTGGGGCCGATCCTTGTTGGACAGGGAAGACCCCACCTTAGAGGGAGCTTTTGGTAGGATGCGGATTGGGGGAACAAGAACATTAGGTGTCTTCTTCTTAGGAGGCATGATGACGTACAAGACAGCTTTCGCAGGCAAACAGAGCGAAGGTCCGTTTAGGTAAAATGACTGTAGAAACCAAGAATCACATAGGGTGCCACATGGGCGGCAGATCCAGCATTACAAATCAAACATACTCAATGAGCATTGATGCAGAAGTAGGTTGTGTGCAAGAAGGAGTTGGCATGTCAATGAGTTAGAGACATATGTTCCGCCTCCTCTCCTCTTGGATTAATAAGTAAGGTCTGTTGGGGTAATGAGACCTGCAGTTGTAGCAATACTGGTTGACCACTAGGTAGTGAGAGAGTCTCTGTTGGTAGATATTTAAAGCCAGCCGGCCGCTATGTGGGTAACAAATCAGAGGCACTTACTGGAAGCTTCTTTCCTTCTTTTTGGAGTAAGTTTTGTTTTCAGTATTCGCATGCAAGCCTCTAGATTGGTATAGTGTCTGCTATAGTGCTAGTGTGTCATATATAAGCAGGATATACTTGCAGAGTGTATGCCGTCAGGAAGAACGGGTGCAGAGCTTGGGGCAGGAGGTAGAGCAGCCCCTTTGTACAGGGTAGATGCAACCCCTCAGAGTGAGCACTGCTTTTTTGAGCCAGGGGTAAGTCCACATTAACCTGGTCCTGCCTGTGTGTCACTGAGCTAGTCGCTGGTGGTGTGTAGACAAAGAGTCAGCTGAATAAGCGACCATCAATGTAGGTCACGTCCACCAAAATGAGACGTCCGTGGCACAGCCAGTAATAGAGGTCGCGGCGCCCGAGCCAGAAGTAGGACAACGCCTGGGCACTGACACTGACCTTGATGCAGGACAGCAGCGTCCAGGTCTGGATCCTCTTCAGGAAGGAGTGGCAGGGTAGATGGAGCACAGCCTGGGACCACCATCGCTCACTGGAGCTCAAAGCCTCATCCACTCATCGACAAGGGGGCAGCGGGAGATCAGCCAGCGGCACCATACCTCCGCAAGGGCACTCAGGAAAGGAGGTAAAGGTGGCCTGATGATGTGGCAAAGGTGTGTGCCAGGTCGGCTGTGGCTATGCGCTCACTGTGGGGGTATGGCCGAGGGTCACTCTAGCATCAAACGGGTCACCACAGCTTCCTAGATGGAATATATGTAGGCTGGGAGTAGCAAGGGGGCAAATAACCCCAAATTAGGTGTTTCATTTGATCCGTCTGTCACGAGCCGCATCCTGGCGTGAACTAGCAGCTGGGCGTGTGCTTTAGATTTCTGTGCTCTGTTATTATCCTTGTGGCATAGATGTAGGAGGGTGTAGGGACATCCTCCAACACCAGGGGGAGCTCCTATATGATTTAAACTGGTTCACTTTTATTTTTATACATGCTTCCTGGTTATGTTATTTCCTATGCTAGTTCTAGCTAGTAATTAATTAGCTGCCTCCTGAGGCTGATTCTCAGCCCTACCCTCCTCTGTCCTGATTGGCTCCTAGTGCTACTTAAGGCAGTGAGATCAGAGCCTCACTGCCGGTTATAGCATCCTGTTCACAGTTCTGCTGCCTGCTTGTTCTCTCTCTGCTTGGTGTTAATACCTGTGACTGACTTCCCGTGTATGACCCTCGCTTGTTCCTGGACCTTGAACCTGCGCTTCTGACCCTGACCATTTGCCTGAAAACCGGATTCTGCTCCTCCGCCAGTGCCCCTGACCTTTCGCTTGTCCCTGGATTCCGAACCTGTGCTTGTGATCTCTGACCTTGGTTTACTCTGCCTGAACCCCACGCTGCTGTCCGCCAATCACTCCACTCCTGGGTTCTCCTTAGCTGGTATACGATTCTCGACCCTCTGTCAGCCTGCGGCCAAGTCTGTCCCCACCACTAGCGGCTCTAGCGAACACCAGGCTTTCGGAATAGACTCCGAGTTTTATTGTGCTGGCTAGGGAGTTCCTAACATTATAACCGGGCCAAAACAGAAATTCCAGAGACCAACTTTAATGGAGGAAAGCGGAATCAAATCGTCCCCATTTCAAGTGCTGGCTGGCCATGTTGACACCGTGTATGAAATGATCCAGGGATTGGCCCAGCGTTTGTCAGCGCAAGAAGAGGCCTCCAGAGACCTGCAACCTCAGCAAGTCTCCTCTGGCGTATCTCCAGAGCCGAAGTTGAATTTGCCTGATCGATTCTCAGGAAGCAGGTCTGTTTTCCGCAACTTTAAGGAGAGTTGCAGGTTATATTTTCGCCTGAGACCACGCTCCTATGGTTCCGAACAGCAACAAGTAGGGATTGTTATCTCCCTACTCCAGGGCGATCCTCAGTCTTGGGCCTTCTCCCTTTCACCAACAAGTGCAGTCTTACAAACCATGGATGCCTTCTTCCAGGCCTTGGGGTTGCTATACGATGACCCAGACAGAGTGGCCTCAGCTGAGTCTCATCTCCGGACATTAAGGCAAGGACGTCGTTCCGCTGAGGAATATTGTGCGGAATTCCGGCGTTGGTCTACTGATTGTGCCTGAAATGATCCGGCACTGCGGAGTCAATTTCGTTTGGGCCTTACCAAGCAAATTAAGGACTCTCTTGTTCAGTATCCTGTACCCGCCTCACTTGAAGATTTGATGCAGCCTGTCATTAAAATTGACTGTCGAATTAGAGAGCGGAAAACTGAACGTGAGTCATCAATACCTCCTGGCTCATCACCAAGTTCCGATTTTTCTTTGCTGGATACCCCTGAACCCATGCGGCTGGGTGTTTATCGCCTGACTCCGGAGGAACGCTCCAGAAGATGCTCACTAGGCCTTTGCTTGTATTGTGGCCAATCAGGCCACCTAGTATGTTCCTTTCCCAGCAAGGCAATAAACACCTAGACTCAAGTGCTGGAAAAGTGGTGCGTTTAGGTCTCCAAATAACCTCTTTGGAAAACTCTCTGTTAGTCCCTGCACGCTTAGCCTTCAGACATTGTTCCACTGACTTGTCGGCCTTACTTGATAACGGTGCAGCAGGTAACTTTCTGGACATTCAGTTGGCTCAAACCCTTGGAATTCCCAAAGTCAAACTGGATTCGAGCATCCCCGCCTGCGGCTTGGATGGTAATCCCCTGGTTGGGGGCCGAATACTCGCCAAGACCCCATTGGTTCGATTATCCGTAGGCGCGCTCCATACTGAAGAACTCACATTCTTCCTGATCACCTGTCCCTCCGCTCTGTTGATTCTGGGGTATCCATGGCTGCAAAGTCATAATCCCCTTATTGATTGGAAAAGGAAAGAGATCATCCGTTGGAGTCCAGATGCTCTACTTCATGTTTGACCCTGCCTCTCAGAACCCTGCAGCCTAGTCCAGAATTGTTGCCTACACCTTACCAGGACTTCAGTGACGTCTTCTGTAAACAGAAGGCTGATTCTCTCCCACCTCATCGGGACTACGCCTGTGCTATCGATCTTGTGCCGGGATCTAAATTGCCCAAAGGGCGTCTGTATTCTTTGTCTGCCCCGGAAACTCAAGCTATGGAACAGTACGTAGAGGAGAATCTAAGGAAAGGATTTATCCGTCCCTCTAAATCCCCGGTAGGTGCTGGCTGTTTCTTTGTGGCTAAAAAAGATGGCAGTCTGAGACCCTGCATCGACTACCGTGGCCTGAACGAAATCACAGTCAAAAACACTTAGCCGCTGCCTTTGATTTCTGTTTTGTTTGATCAGCTCAAGTCTGCCACCATCTTCTCTAAGATTGACTTACGGGGTGCTTATAATCTCATCTGAATCAGACAGGGAGATGAATGGAAGACCGCCTTTACCCTCTCAGGGCATTATGAATATTTGGTGATGCCATTCGGATTGTGTAACGCTACGGCAGTCTTCCAGGATTTAATCAATGACATCTTGCGAGAATTCCTGGGTAAGACCGTGCTGGTTTATTTAGATGATATTTTAATTTTTTCTCAGTCCCTGCCTCAGCACCGCCAACAGGTTCGGGAAGTTCTGGAGAAGTTACGTCAACACCACCTCTACGCAAAATTGGAGAAGTGCGAGTTCGAAGTCTCCAGGGTGGCCTTCTTAGGCTATATAATTTCTTCATCTGGCTTCTCCATGGACCCCAGTAAAGTCCAAGCAATCCAAGACTGAGTTCTTCCTACTAACTTCAAGGCGATCCAAAGGTTCCTTGGCTTCGCCAACTATTACCGGAGGTTTATACGCTCCTTTTCTTCCTTGGTGGCTCCTATTACCGCCCTCACCCGGAAGGGCGCCGACCCAACTAATTGGTCTTCAGAGGCGTTAGCGAGCTTTTCTGCCCTTAAAGTCGCTTTCACATCTGCACCCATTCTTAGGCATCCAGATCCTGAGCTTCCGTTTATTGTTGAAGTAGACGCCTCAGATGTAGGAGGAGGCGCCATTCTCTCTCAAAGAGATCCTCAAAGCAAAAAATTGCACCCATGCGCATATCTGTCCAAGAAATTCTCATCTGCCGAAATTAACTACGATGTTGGGAATCGAGAGTTATTGGCCATCAAGTGGGCCCTCGAAGAATGGCGGCATTGGTTAGAAGGAGCATCTCACATTATTACCATCTTCACTGACCATAAAAACCTTCAGTATATTCAGACCGCCAAAACTCTAAATCCTCGACAGGCCCGCTGGGCTTTGTTTTTCACCCGATTCAACTTCCTTATCACTTACCGTCCAGGATCAAAAAATACTAAGGCTGATTCTCTGTCTCTGAGTTTTATGGCATCCCATCCTCAGCCTCCTGACCCGCAACCAATAATTCCCTTGACCTCCATTCATGTCGGTCTAACTCAGGATCTTGGGGCCACACTCCGCCACTTCCAGAAAATTGCTCCAGCTCAGACACCTGCTGATAAATTGTTTGTCCCAGTTCATCTGAGGAAGTCGGCCCTCATTGAATTCCACGACAACCGCTCAGCAGGTCATGCCGGTATCCAGAGGACCATAGAAATACTTTCCTGCTGGCTTTGGTGGCCCACCTTGTCTTCGGATGCGGAAAACTATGTTCGCCCCTGCCCAGAATGTGCCAGGAACAAATCTTCCAGAATCCGTCCTCCGGGTCAACTTCTACCCTTGCCAACTCCAAACAGGCCATGGACCCATATTTCCATGGACTTTTTTGTCGACATCCCTTTGTCCTCGGGTCATAACACCATTTGGGTAGTTGTTGATCGATTCAGCAAGATGGCACATTTTATACCCTTGCTCAAATTGCCGGATGCCAGAAATTTGGCCACCTTATTTATTACTCATATCTTCCGTCTCCGTGGCCTTCCAGAAGACATAGTCTCGGACCGAGGGACCCAATTCATTGCACAATTTTGGAGGTCTTTCTGCAATTCCCTCGGAATCAAAGTTAGTTTGTCCTCAGCTTACCACCCTCAGTCAAATGGTCAGACGGAAAGAACCAATCAATCCTTAGAACAATTTCTGCGCATATACGTTTACAAGTTTCACGATAATTGGTCCTCCCTCTTATCCTGGGCAGAGTTTGCTTATAACAATGCTTGCCACTCTGCAACACGTACCTCCCCGTTCTTCTGCAACCTTGGGTTCCACCCGAAAGCGAACTCTCTCTCTTCTGCTGTTACCATTGGTGATCCTGGAACACCTGCCTTCACTGCCAGGTTGAAGTCAGTTTGGAAGAAGGTACATTCCGCTCTGTGTCAAGCCTCTCTTAGGTCTAAAGCCTTCGCCGATCGTCATCGTGGTCCATGTGTATTAAAAGCAGGAGATCGTGTATGGTTGTCCACACGGAACATCAAATTGAGACAACCCTGCAAGAAACTTGGTCCCCGATTCATCGGGCCATTTTTGATTGAGAAGAAAGTAAATCCAGTGGCATTCCGACTCAAACTACCACCATCTTTAAAAATCCCCTGTACTTTCCATTGTTCTCTGCTGAAAAAAGCCGTTGCTCCCAGCAAACACATTCAATCTTCCTCTAAAAGACCTCGGCCTCTGCTTATTAATGGAGACCGCGAGTTCATCATTGAAAAAATTCTGGACTCAAGGAAGGTTCAAGGGCAGGTCCAGTTCCTAGTCCATTGGAAGGGTTACGGCCCAGAAGAGCGAACTTGGATACCCCAGAAGCGTCTCCACGCTGAGAAACTCCTTAGGGAATTTTTTAAGAAGTTTCCTTCTAAGCCTGGATGTCGGGGTGCCTTGACCCCTCCTCAAGGGGGGGTACTGTCACGAGCCGCGGCTGTATGCCACATCCTGGCGTGAGCTAGCAGCCGGGCATGTTCTTTAGATTCTGTGCTCTGTTATTTCCTTGTGGCATAGATGTAGGAGGGAGTAGGGACTGATTCTCAGCCCTACCCTCCTCTGTCCTGATTGGCTCCTAGTGCTATTTAAGGCAGTGAGATCAGAGCCTCACTGCCGGTTATAGCGTCCTGTTCACAGTTCTGCTGCCTGCTTGTTCTCTCTCTGCTTGGTGTTAATACCTGTGACTGATTTCCCGTGTATGACCCTCGCTTGTTCCTGGACCTTGAACCTACGCTTCTGACCCTGACCATTTGCCTGAAAACCGGATTCTGCTCCTCCGCCAGTGCCCCATACCTTTCGCTTGTCCCTGGATTCCGAACCTGTGCTTGTGACCTCTGACCTTGGTTTACTCTGCCTGAACGCCACGCTGCTGTCCGCCAATCACTCCACTCCTGGGTTCTCCTTAGCTGGTATACGATTCTCGACCCTCTGTCAGCCTGCGGCCAAGTCTGTCCCCACCACTAGGGGCTACAGTGAACACCAGGCTTTCGGAGTAGACTCCGAGTTTTATTGTGCTGGCTAGGGAGTTTCTAACACCGTCAGACTGAGTTTAGAGGAAAATCTTCCCGCCAGTATGGCCAATGCATTTTTACATTAATATGTTGGGGATCCGAGTGAAACTCTGTTTCACCCGCCAAACTTGGATCTCAAAACGAGGTGAAATGTAATTTCCGGGAAATGTATTTTGAAAACTTCTCATGAGTTTTGGATCGCCATCTTTTGTATATATATATAGTCCTCCCTCGTTTTCTCAAGTTCCATTTTAGAACGGACAGTATGTAGGGAGGGACATAGGAAAGCCATAGAATCCTGCCCTTATTGTAAAGCAGTTCTGTAGAGAATAGTCAGCTACAAGAGATTGCTGATCAATTGCTTTTAATTTCAATCTTAAATAGACTTTACACGGACAAGTGGCTGCTGGTTGTTGTTAATGCATTGCATTGCATTGCATATATATATATATATAATAGTACTAGACAGTATACATAGACTGAGTTAGATAAATATAATTCTGAATTAACTAGTATATTTATTTTTTGGAGAAAAATGGTGTGCTTTTGTCAAACTATTAGTAGCAGAATCCAAAAAAACCCAGATTTCTTTCTTTTAAAATAGAAAGGTTTTTTTGGTGAAAGTAGTCTTGTGTGGGGCAATGACAACTGAAATGATTTTGAGAAAAAATGGGTTTTTGTGTGTGAGGTTCAGTAGCAGTTGCAAACCCCAAAAAGGGGCTATATATTATATTCTAATCATTTCTATTTTTCAAAACTTGTCAACACTTCATGGAAGTCTTTTTCAAGGCCTTGAAAAAGGGAATTATACTTTTATTGTGCAAGGTGGAAAAGGTGCAAAAGATGGTGTACTTTTTCATATGATCCAACAGTAGTACACTATGTTATGAAGATATCGGTTCTTCACCCTGTTGTATGAAGGGAGCGCCTGATGTATGTATATGATTATAAGTTCATTATAGAGAAGGTTGTGGTTTTCTCCACATACTTACTCGGCTGCACACTCTAGTAGAGCGCTACAGACAGGTCAGTATTATAGGTTTTTATTTACATGCTGTGTTCCCTGCATCTCTCCTGCACCCCACCCTCTTCTTCCTCTACAGGCACAATAATACAGAAGAAAAGGACACATTAGCACACATCCAAACACCATAGGACAAGGAGTCTACAGGACCAGAAGTTGCGCCACGGCAGAACCAATAAACACTATGTAAGGTTTGTGTACATTCAATATTAACAGGTGACAATAATTGCATTTTTTTCCCTGTGTATTCTGCTGGGACTTTATATCGCACACTATGTAAGGAGGGGGTAGCGATCCCTTTTGAGGGGTTCACCTGGAACGTCTGCGCTTGTGGTATGTGGGATCCCACCTAACACATCGCTACCCATAATTTTATGTCTAACATCTAATAAGTTTGACCTTATATTTTGCCCCACTTAAAAGCATCATTAATAAACATATGCACGCCCACACATCAATCACATATTACGCCCACCTCCGTGACCACCCCCACAACACCAGCCTATTGGAGGACAGCAAAAGACTCCCACTATAAGAAACCAGCACACCCAGATCGCCGCCATATTCCTGACAAAGTCCAAGGACGAAATACGTTGAACAACAGGAACACTGCTCCATCAATACCTGCACCAGTTTACCTCAGCCCGGGCCCTCCTAATCAGCTCCAAGCAAGCCCCTACATACGGCACAGATCTAACAGAAGCTTCCGAAGCAGTGGAACACACCGGCGCCTGTGCGTTCCACCCAGACCCCAGAAATTCGGAATTTGGAATGTAAGTTCTGTATCAGGAAGTCGCTCGGCCTGCAGTTAAAACACCGCTGACCACCAACGGATCACTCTCCCCTCAACCCCTGCACTTTTTATAAGAAGAAGAAAAAGCAGAAAGCCAAAACTGCTCTTATAAGAGTGACAAACTAAGAGCAACTTTTTCCATTTTTCCCACCCAAACTACATACGACACTTAGCCACCCCCACATAATCATAGCCCCGACACACTGATACATTCTATATCTGCACACTACACCCACTTTTATAATATATTCACCACATTACCCACAATCCATACATATTCTACCCACCACACCATCATTAGCTATTTCCACACACATTTATCACCAACATCCACCATAACACACACTTTCAGCAACCATATAGCTACCATCCCTGAGCTATAAACATTCAATCTAAGGAAAATACACCACGGATGTGTATTAACAACTTGAGCTCTATAACAATATAAAACCAACCACTGAGAGACTACCCATAAAGCTATAAACACTAAGCTACCACCCATGTAGCTATTAACACTGAGCTAAACCGCTATAGTCACTGAGCTATAGTCACTGAGCTTTAATCACTGAGCTCTAATCACTGATCTATAACCACTGACTATTAACACTGAGCGCAAATCGCAGAGCTATTAACACTGAGCTATAAAATATTGAGAGACATAACCACTGGCTGCACAACAGCAGCAACAAGTATATTATACTATTTACATGCTGTCAGGTGCTCCCTTCATTCAACAGGGTGAAGAACCGATATCTTCAACAATCCCCAAAATTGTCTAATGACTGAAACTGCTGATTCCGATAATGCCCAGATGAAATCTGCAGATAGTACATTCATAACATAGTGTACTACTGTTTTGCACCTCTTCCACCTTGCACAATAAAAGTATAATTCCCACGTGACACCCGTGATCTTCACACTCATGGCCCATATGGGTATATTATGCTTACAGGATAAATGAGATGTTCAAGTCTTCATATAAGCTGTCCCTTACACAGATCGATCTTCAGATGATTATTCAATCCAGACCGTATCCCCAAAAATGTAAATATATGGCAGATCTAGTGTATTACACTTTAATAAAATATAAAAACAAAGGACTTCTCATAAGCCCAAAACTTCAATAAACTAAGTATAAAAACAGACTTCTCAAAAGTCCCACAACTTCAATGAAAGTAAACATAGGAACAGGAAAGTGGATGTGCTAATACCAGAAAGTCGCGTAGAGCTAGAGATGGTCACTGACCCCCGTGTTTTGTTTTTGGTTTTGGATCTGGATTACCTTCGTGTTTTGGTTTTGGTTTTGCAAAACCGCCCTTGCGTGTTTTGGTTTTGGTTTTGTTTGGTTTTGTTTTGCTATTTTTGAAAAAAAACCAATGTTTTGGGTCTAAAATAACCTAATTTAGTGCTCCACCAGTTTCTTAGATAAGTGAGGTAATTCTAAAGCTAATAAATTATGAAAAAAACAGTTTAATCCCTGGTAGGTCGTCCTTAATGCAGACACTTGTCTGCAAATTATACAGTCAAACCTGGTTGTCTACCTCTTCCATCTTTGATTATTGGCAATGTAGCCATCGTCTTTGGGTGTATATTACCCCCTACACTTGTAGTTGAATATTAAAAAAGCAGCCTGCACAGACTGTGGAGCTAGAAAGTCAAATTAAATGGACCACGGTACTTTGGTGGCTATCTATGCCCCCCCGCCCTCCACTTGTAGTTGAATATAAAAAAAGCAGCCTGCACAGACTGGAGCTAGAAAGTAAAATTAATTGGACCACGGTACTTTGGTGGCTATCTATGCCCCCCGCCCTCCACTTGTAGTTGAATATAAAAAAAGCAGCCTGCACAGACTGTGGAGCTAGAAAGTAAAATTAAATGGACCACGGTACTTTGGTGGCTATCTATGCCCCCCCCCGCCCTCCACTTGTAGTTGAATATAAAAAAAGCAGCCTGCATAGACTGTAGAACTAGAAATTCGAATATACAAAAAAATGGACAAAGGCAGTTTGGTATCTGTCTGCATCAGATCCCCTCTCCACTAGGAGTAAAATAGAAAACTATTCAGCCGTTATATAATCTAGAATATAAATATAAATTGAGAAAGGCAATTTGGTATCTGTCTGCATCATAATTATCAACATCCTCGTTAGCGCCCTCGTCACCTCCATAAATCTCCCCCTCATCCTCTTCTATTTCCAAAGTGGCATCCTCAATTTGTGTATCACCAGCTACACTCGGGCTGTTCAGGTACACATCAGCAGAACTGCTGAAAGGGCCCTTCTTTATGGGTACACTAACAGAATGCTCACAATTAGACATACCACTGTTGGATGGACTCTCCACAGGGATTGGTGTCATTTGTGAATCAGAGCAAACATTATCCTCTAATGCCTTACTGTTATCTTGCAGCTCAGCTTTGATGCGCAACAGTAGTTGTGCACCAATTGTAGGCTCGGTAACTTTTTGGGATCTGCCACTAATAGCCAAAGGTGAAGGCCTTTTTCTCTAGTTGCCACTGCGTGTGTAGAATGGCATGTTGGCAAATTTTTTTTATCGGCACTTAACTTTTGCTCAGTAACACTTCTTTTTCGCTTCAACACAGTAAAAAAAAAAATTATTTTGTTTTTTGGACTGATTTCGAAACACTCTGTAGTTTGACATCGCCTTGCCCAGATGACGTACTGGGAACACTAACATCAGGACTGGTGACAGAACCTGGTTGCTCATTCTGATCATATGTGAACTGCTTTGAATCCATTCTGAGCCAGAAATATTTATGCACAAATATGGGGGACACCCCAAAAGCACTGGGGAGTGCTAAAAATTATTTGGTAGATACTGCTGACAGATATGACTTTTGACAGCCAGAAATATTTATGCACAATTATGGGGGACACCCCAAAAGCACTGGGGAGTGCCAAATATTACAAAAATAAAATAAACCTCTATCCTCCTCTCTTCTCTAGCGATTTTTGTTACAGCAATTGGAATAAGAATATTGTATTCTCTGTCCCTGCTCTAATCAGCCTGTGACTACACCCTGCTCTCTCCCCCTGTCAAATGGCGATGGATTGCTGTGGAGGCAGGTATGTATAATCTTGAAGTATCGCGAGAAACGAGCCACGAGATCCGACGACGTCATGATGACGTTCGGCCTCGATTTGGATTCGGAGCGGGCGGGAGAGTACCGATCTACTCAGCTCGGTACTCGGATACCCAAAGTTCGGGTGGGTTCGGTTCTCGGGGAACCGGACCTGCCCATCTCTACGTGGAGCAAACATATAACAAACAGAAAGTAATTTGGGCATATCCACATCTGTATTCAACTACAAGCAGATCTGGAAAAACATTTCCTGATGAATATGCTTGTAGGTACGCTCTGCATACTTGCTGTATTGAGTCAGTCACAACATACTGCAGGATACATACAATACATATGTGCGATATAAAGTCCCAGCAGAATACACAGGAAAAAAAAAGCAATTATTGTCACCTGTTAATATTGAATTGCGACACTGGAAATGTTGGCAGTTAACCTAAAGGCCGACACTTCTATTCTGGGGACAGCTTGAAAATGTTGACAGTGTGATTGTCAACATTCACAATGTCGACATTAAAAGACCATTGACCCCTTCTCTCATCCTGGGTTATAGAAATCAGCTTAGTTTACTGTTTGAGAATGCACTAAGTCGCTCATTTGGCTTCCAGTACCAGCTCTATACTGATGACAACCAAATCTATAACTCTTCCCCGACCTCTCTTGTACTATCTCGTGTAACCAACAGTCTTTCAGCTATCTCCACATGTATGTCCCAATGCTACCTAAAGCTCAACGTATCCAAAACAGAACGTATTATCTTTCTCATGCCAGAATCACCACCTTCCCTCAAATCTCACTCACTGTCAATAACACCACAATTTTCTCAGTCTCCCAAGCCCGCTGTCTTGGCATCACACTTGACTTTGTCCTCTGCTTTATTCCTCACATCTAGACTCTCTCCCAGTCCTGTCGATTTCAACTTAAACACGTTGCTTGAAACTACCAAAACTCTTAACTATTCTCTCATCATCTCCCATCTTGACTACTGCAACCTCCTACTATCTGGCATTCCCGACACCCATATATCCACACTTTAATCCATATTAATTGCTGCTGCAATACTGATCTTCCTCTCTCACTACTCCACATGTGCTGCACCACTTTCCAAAACCCTACACTGGCTCCCTGTGTCCTCAAAAATCAAATTCAAATTACTCTCCCTTACCTACAAAGCCCTCAACAACACCACCCCTTACATGACCTATCTCTGACCTTCGCCTTGTCTCCTCTCTGGTAACCACCTCTTACTTGCGCCTACAAGACTCCCGAGCTGCTCCCCACTTATGGAATTCGAATTCCCTACCACGTCCAATCAGACTTTAGCACAGCCTTCAAATCTTTAGACATTTTCTAAAAACCCATCTTTTTTTCTTAAACCTTACCTTATCTCTGATACTATTCACACTAATACACCCTCACAGCTGTCCCAATATCAACTCTAAGCCACTCTTGCTCCTTTTGTTTCAGCTGTGCTCTCTTCCACTTAGATTGTAAGCTCTCTAATAAGTAGGGTCCTCCATACCCTTTCTTTTCATGTTTGCATTTATTTTGTCTGCCTTATATGTCCTTGTTTTATGTATGTTCTGTTTTCCCTACTGTACGGTGCTGTGGAGCACTGTGTTGCCTTACAAATCTACGATAATAATAATAATACCCAACTCACAGTTAGGAGAACAAAGAAGGAGTAGCACTACAATGCCCAGCCAATTTTAAAACTTTTACTTTCCACACAGGTAAAACAAACAAGTGCTGACCAGTTTCACAATTATTGCTCCTATAGGTTTCTCTCACACACAAAATATTTGCTTGTTCAGCAATAGCAATCTCTCCATTGCAACTGACGGCTTATACAGTTTGGGTATGTAATAGCAGGATTCAAACATTTCACTCACAACCTTCCATGGAGGCTGGGTGGACAGCTGTGCATTGGTTGTCCTTTACATATCCCATGATGACACCACTTGTAGCAAGATCCCCATTCTTGTTATACGGGCACCCTGCAGGCATCAGTCACACAGACAACCTCTTTTTGCAAATTAAATGGCGCTTTATTGTTGCATAACAATATCAACAAACAACTTTGTTAGGACAACACCAGGCAACCTACATATGGCTATACAGCCGTCTCCCTCACTACCAGCCGGCCATTAACTGGCGTCGGTTGCAATGCATATATGCACAATACAGTCTTTTATAATTGTGACTCCTCCCACAGCCTTAGGGTGACTGACAGGTGACACTCCCAATTTGCCTTTAAAGGAAGTCTCCTCAGGTGCTCTGTAACACCTATAAACATGACTCAACTAATATAATAAAACGTGCTAGAAAATACATCAGCATATCTAAAACCATTCTATATCTATTCTTGTGTTAATGCAAAGCAAACATCAAAATACAAAAATCAAGTCTTTCTTGCTTATTCCATAATGTGTAAAAAAAACATAGAGCCCTCTAAGGGAAAATCCTGAATTAGGATGGGCTAAAAACTTCCATATGGAGCATGAGTTATGTTCCAGGTTCCAACTGAATAATATTGCAACTACTAGAAATAATAAGCAAACATTATACAGTTAATATTAAACACTTTTAGACAAATTATTTTGCGAGAGTAATATGGCTGACCAGTTGCTTTCTCAATTCTTTGCACATTCTGCGCCTGATTCATCCTCGAATGCAGTGTGAGTTGCGTTTTAAAATGAACACGGAACATGAGCGTAGGTGCGCCTGTATTCAAATCCAAGTGGATCTCCAGATAGATTTTCACTTGTACCTGGGTATAAGTATGCTCTGCCTAAACAGCACCGCAGGATACGCAAATCTGACCCTTAGGAATGTAACAAAATCTGACCAGTAACATTTTCAAATGTTATGTTTATGTTATTGTTCTATACAGATGATTGGCAAATATAGA
Organism: Mixophyes fleayi; assembly: GCF_038048845.1. Taxonomy (NCBI): domain Eukaryota; kingdom Metazoa; phylum Chordata; class Amphibia; order Anura; family Limnodynastidae; genus Mixophyes; species Mixophyes fleayi. The sequence continues at coordinate 359,579,044 of NC_134402.1, forward strand.
GAGTTGTGTTCCACTTACTTATGCTTGTCCTCTGTCATTTTACTGTTCTTCTCACTCACATTGATGTGAGTTCCAACTGCCATCAACACAAATCTTAAACTGTTTGTCACAAACGTAGCATAACACTACCCTACTGGGAGGGGCGGAGTCTAATGAAGCAAAAGGTGTTTGCCAGGGACGCGCGCAAGGACTTCGCACCTTCTGCCCCGCAGGTTGCAGTTCTCCGAGTGGGTTCCAAACGAGACCAGTTGGAGAATACAGAAGGCAAGCAAAAATAAAAACAAAGTGTGATAAACCCCTTACAAGTGCTGTTGTAATCTCCACCCCAATGTATTTAGCTCCCTTTTTAGTTCATACAAAAGTATCAACCAATGTTGGTCTCCATGACCGTGGAATGGGGTTTAATTACTCACATTTATTTATTTAGCACCAATATACTGCTCAGCAGTTTACAGATGGGGACACACGCACAAATAAAACAAGAGTGGTTATTAACAGACAAAGAGGTAAGCGGGCCCTGTTTGCAATCTTAAAATCTATAGGAAAACAGGAGTATGATACATGAGGTTAAGTACCGCATTGGTCCAGCTAAATTGCAATAGAAAAAAGTGCTGGTTTAGAGGTCAGTATGTTCACTGTTTATAAAAGAAGTATAAATGAAAATGCTGAGTGAATTGTGTAGAGGTGTGGTAATCAGGTAGAATAGTCTACAGCTGTTAAGAGGGTGGTTAGAAAATTTGATATGCTTTCACAAAAAGGTGAGATTTCAGGGAACTCTTGAAGGTTTGGACTCTAGGGGCTAGATTTACTAAACTGCGGGTTTGAAAAAGTGGAGATGTTGCCTATATAAGCCAATCAGATTCTAGCTGTGATTTTGTAGAGTGTACAAAATAAATGATAGCTAGAATCTGATTGGTTGCTATAGGCAACATCTCCACTTTTCCAAACTCGCAGTTTAGTAAATATAGCCCTAGGGGGTAAATGTATCAAGCTACAATTTTACGGTGGGTTTAAAAAGTGAAGATGTTGCTTATGGCAACCAATCAGATTCTAGCTTTCATTTTGTAGATTGTACTAAATAAACAATAGCTAGAATCTGATTGGTTGCTATAAGCAACATCTCAAACCATTTCAAACCTGTCGTAAACTCGCAGCTGGTACATTTACTCCTAGGGGAAAGTTTTGTTGTATGATGGAGGGAATTCCACAGATCCAGAGAAGTCCTATAGCTGGGAATGGGAGCAGGTAATAAGTGTGAATGAAAACACTGATATTGGAAAGAGCGGAGTGTTAGAGTTGGGAGAAATTTTGAGACAAATGAAGGGATGTATATTAGTGCAGTTTTGCATGTAAGTATAAGTTTATTTATATAGTGACAGTAGAAAAATGTGGATGAGAAAGCTTTGCTTAGCTGCTGCACCTACAATGGAATACAGGGGTAAGTCTGGTTAGGTGAAGACCAGCAACAGGGGAATTGCAATATTCAATGTGGGAAAATATGACTGCATAAATGAAAGTTTTGCAGTGTCCTGTGTGAGATACGTGTGCATGTTTCTTAGACGCACATAACAGAATTTGGAGACAGATTAGATGGAGAACAAAGGGCAGTTTAGAGTCAGCTAGGGGTGAAATTTTCAATTTCATAACTGAAAAATCACACAATAGCAGAAAGCGCTAAAAATGATATGTGAAGTAATATGAAAATATATCTAACCAAAATCTAGGCTTAATATTAAACCAAACAGGCCTATTATGAATATATTTTTTAATAATTATCAAAAAATCAATTTTTCATAGATGGCAGAATTCATACTCTGGGATTGGTATAAACAAATTCTATTTATTGTACAATAAAAGCAACTGTAACACAAATTCTGTATGAATAGCATGATTAAATAATAAACCAAAATTATATTAAAATATTGAGCAGCTGCAGATAGGAGGATTAAAATAGTTATTGGTAATAAATACAAGATATCAAACTCAATGTCTGAAGCAAACACTAACAAGTCCCAGATAAATAGATGTTTAGATTTATATAACTATATCCACTTTCTTATATAGCTGAATATCTGCAATCCATAAGCATCAGATCTAATGGTGAAAAGGTAAAAAGAGTTGGAAAGAGGCCTCGGGGGAGAAGGGGGTACTGCAGGCACATCCGAGGGGGGGGGGGGGGGGGCACTCCTCACCTACTGGCCTCGTAGCGGCCACAACCCCTGCATGGTAGCATTCTTTGTCCTGTGAGTAGACATAGAAATTATGGCCTTTGATTTTGAGAAATTGTTTTTATATCCTGTAATTTCGCTGCATTATTGCATGACCTTGTATAGATTGGGCAAGGAGATTCTTGGGTGGGTTAGGTAATATAATATGTCATCTGCAATCACAGAAATCTTAGAACCACCAACTACCTGCTCTACCCGGATGTTAGGGTCCAATCTAATGAGTGATGCTAGTGGTTCACTCCCTATGGCAAAAATCAGGGGCGGTTCCATTTCAAAAGGTTATCTTGTCAGCTGTAATAACTTTTGATCAAACAGAATACTACATTACTGGCAAATTCAATTGGACAAGACTACACATGTGGCACAGAGAGAAGGGGCCATTGAATAATATTTTGGTCTAGCATTCAATGTAAATTTGAAATATTACCTGTATTTCCTGTATTCTGAAAAATGAATAATTATGGTCGGGTTGCTGTATATGTACTGTATGCTGGGTGCATATCTATCAACAATAGCCATTTCACAGTAAGACAGTGATCTTACAAATCTCCAATTTCATTAACATGAATTAAATCAATTAAGTCAATTTAAAATGAAGCTTTTACTGCAATTATTAAACTTGGTCTAGGTCATTAAGGTTGGAAAGTAGTAGGAAAACTGTGTGCAATTAAGAATCTCTCTCTTTCTCTTAAAGTCTTAAAATGATCAATTGCTATGTTTTTATCTAGGTTGAAGCTCACCTGCACACAGCTTTTAAAGGCAACATCTCCCAAGACTTTGGCATTAGTTGGTCAGCTTAACATATATTGCAATACGTGCAGAGTATTAATGTTTTATAACTTAAATACTCTCTCTGTCTCTTCTCTCTCTCTTTCTCTGTCTACTCTCTCTCCTTCTTTCTCTCTCTCTGCCCTCCCCCGGGGCAAACGCAGAATTTGTAGAGGGGGATTTCCACACCACGCCGCCAGTGGGCGTGACCAGCAGGCATAGGGGCGTGGCTATACTTTTATACAGTGCTTGGCTGCTCCCCAACTCTTCCCATTCCGATAATATACATGGGCAATGCTGCGTGCACTACTGTTAGGTGCACAAAGCTCTCACTTTTCAAGCAGAGCCATGTGAAGTGGGAGCAGGGTACAGCCAGGCCCGGCGCTCCCATTAGGCAAGGTTAGGCAATTGCCTAGGGCACCTGGCTCTGCAGGGCGCCTCAAAATAAAAAAAAAATGACTATGGTCATTTAAAACTGTGCGGAAATCCACGGGGAGGAGAGGAGGGAAGGGGCTATGAATCTTACCTGCATGAAGCTGCTCCTCTCTGCTCCACTCTGTGACAGTGACAGGCCGTGATGATGACATCATCACGGCCCGACAGTGTCTGTGAGGGGAGGGGAGACGACAGAGCAGAGAGGAGCAGCTTCATGCAGGTAAGATAAAGAAAGACATGGGGAGGAGAGCTGAGGGGAGGGAAGCGCAGCGCCAATTTTGACAGGGTACCCACTGGGGCGCCGATTTTTAAAGGGGGGGGGCGATTTTCACACTGTGCCTAGGGCGCCAAGGACCCTAGCACCGGCGCTGGGTGCAGCCACCTCAATTATACAGTGCCCCAGGGTTGGAGGGGGTTTCCAAGCACTAGAAACCCCCTCAGTTTGCCTATGCCCCCTCTTTCTCTCTGTATTCCTCCTCTCTCATTATCTCTCTCTCCCTCTGACTCTTTCTCTCTCTGTCTCCCTTTCTCTCTCTGTCTTGCTCTCTATCCCTCTTTCTCTGTCTCTCCCTCTTTCTCTCTCTCTCTCTGTGTCTTTGTCTTGCTCTCTCTCTCTCTATCTCTCTCCCTCTCTCTCTCTGTCTCCTCTCCATCCCTCTGTGTGTCTCTCCCTGTCTTTGTCCCTCTCTCTCTCCCCTTTTCTCTCTCTCTATTTCTCTCCATCTCTCTGTCTGCCTCTTTCTATCTCCTTCTCATTCTCTCTCTCCCTCTCTCTCTCTTTCTTTCCCTCTCTCTCTCCCTCTCTATCTCTCTCCACCCATTGCCCCCATACTGGATTTCCATTTAACCCTCTATCCACAAAATCCCAACTGATCCATTATTCTTTACGTTTACACTAATAGTTACTCACTCTTTTGATCATAATCAGACTACAGGGAAAAAACTTTTCTTCTACAATTATGCTTCACACTGGGTAAGAAGAGAAAAGGAATGTGACTAGATCACCCTCTACTGTTTGAATCCTAACTGTGCAGTTGATGTATTTTACAATCAGTGCATCTTAGAAAATATGATTTCAGAATATTTTCAGAATTTTTGCATCAAAAATGGGAATATAGCCCATTTCAAAGTTGTATAAACAAATATGACGTGTGAATGGGATGATGTGAATAATTAGAGCTATGTGCACATTTTTCAAAATTCAGAATGTTAAGTGTTCAAATGCTACTTTTAAAGACGTGTGTTGAAAAACCTGAGTTTTATATTATATTGCATAGTCAGATGTACAGAAACCTAACCTGGGAATGCTGGCCCATATGCATATGGTTTACAATGCACATATTTACTAAATAAACATTTATGGACTTGTTACAGGGCTTTGTCATAAAATAAAACAAAACAACTATATTGTTCATATGTACTATTACATCTTTTTTATTTTCCAAAAAAGTTACACATTTTATAGAATGGTAAAAATAACCATTCAAAAACAAGTAACTACAGTATAAATTAAGTGTATATAAATTAACTATTAACTAATATCTGATTCACAAAACTATTGTATCCCATTCATTTGTATCCCATTCATTTGTTGCACATAATTGGTGTCCACTGAGGATGTGCAAATGCAGCACAAAGCAAAGGCTATTTCATGTGTTTCTGATTTTGGCTGGACAATAAGGCAACATTAGGCTATCCAGCTTTCACAGGGGGCACAATGCATCTTGGGCTTCAGAGTGAATGGTCTTTAGAGAATCAAGATACTCTGACTATTTTGGAGGTCCTCTCATAACCCTTAGGGCACAACTACATTTGATCTTTACCAAAAGACAGATTTGTTAAATAAAATTTTAGCTTTAGCCCAGTGGTTCCCACACTTTTGCAGTTCGCGGCACCCTTAGAGTCTCTATAATTTTTTCAAGGCACCCCTCCAAAATAATTACAGAGCAGTCCCATTTTATAAGTAGCTGGGTCAAAAAACCTAATAAGTATTTAGGTCAGGACAGAAATACTTATTTAGTTGTATGCAATAATACACATAAGTCCATGGGAAAATAATATTTTTAAATATTTTTTTGAATTATATTTCTGTCAAAGAATAATTTACAGCTAACACACACTGTGCCCCTGCATCATCTCCACACACACTATGCCCCTGCATCCACTCACTCTGCCCCCTCTGCATCCACTCACTCTGCCCCCTCTGCATCCTCGCTGTGCCCCCCTGCATCCTCGCTCTGCCCTCTCTGCCCCCTCTGCATCCACGCTGTGCCCCCTCTGCATCCTCGCTGTGCTGCATCTGCATCTTCGCATTGCTGCCTCTGCATCCCGTCAGGGAAATTAAAAACAAACACTTACCAATCCGGTGGCACCCGGGACCCAGCATCTTTTCTGCCGCTTGTCACTGAATGTCGGACGTGATGACGTCCAGTGAGAAGCGAGGAGGGAGGAGGATGCTGGGACCCGGGCGCCGCCGGATCGGTAAGTTTTTTTTCCTCTTCCTGTCCACGGCACCCCTGTGACAGCTCCGCGGCACCCCTGGGAGCCGCGACGCACAGTTTGGAAACCTACGGCTTAAGGTATGTGTTCACCATAATAAAAAAGTACAAAAACATAAAAAATGCTCTAAGATGTGGTCTGCAGGATCTCATCAAAAAGAAAAGGACCTCTTCATACCTGACTTCCTGGGCTCTGTCTGGGACACCAGTCATTAGACCACTTTACCTCAAATCAAATCTTCAGCTACTCCTGGAAGTCAGGGAGATGGTAACCTTAGGACCACAACAACTTCCATAGATGTTGGTCTACCATATCCTCCAATCCATAACAAAAAAAAAACAAATGAAAAAAGTCACAAATGGGGGCCTATTTATTAATCATTTTTTTCCTGTAAATTCCCCAAAAACTACAGTTTTCACCCCCTGCTCCTCTCACCTCTTACATACCCCCTTTCTTCTCTTAATATGGCCCTTACTCCCTAGCTCCCATCTACCTATAACTGTCCCTGCTCCTATACTTCCCTCTCACTAGTAAATTCAAGAATATATAATAAATGTTTTACATTTTCCCATATTTTTAATATAAGTAGCCGAAGCAGGGACGTGAGATATGTATGTGTGTGTGGGGAGGGGGGATGTTGTTTTCTCCTTTTTTTTTTTTAACCCAAAATGAGATAATAGTCTTATACTCTGGTGCCGCCTATCTGGAACCTGGAATGTTGGTGCACTATTTGTAAAAAAGATACGTACATGCAATATAGTAAGCCCCAACAAGCCCCAGCGTTAAATCAATTACACCCACATTTTATAATTAGGCCTCCCTCTCTGCAACTAATTAATACTTTTCGCACTTAAAAAATAGCCCTATTTCCCCCCAACCAGACCCAAAATTAAATGGTATTCCCATTTAATAAATACATCTATTTCTCTCTCCTCCAAAGATCCCTGGTAATAAATTTATAGCATTTACATATAATAATTATACTTATTTCCCTCAACTATCCCAGACATAATAATTCATAATCACATTTAATAAATAGCCCTCCTTCTCCCCAAACTTAGCCCTCATCCATAGTCCACCATTAAATTAATAGACCACCTCTCAACCTCATTACATTAAGACAAACCCACCCCTTTCCCTCATTTCATTCAGAAAACCCCGCCTCATCCCTAATTACATTAACAAACCCCCCTTCCCTTATTATAATAAGACAAATCCCCCCTCCCCCTTTCTTTATTACATTAAGAAAAATACCGCCACCCCCTTTCTTTATTACATTAAGACAAACCCCCTCCTCTCATTACATTACTATAACCCCCCCTCATTACATTAATATAACCACATAGGGAGGGCAGGGAGGACGGACACAGACACACCTAGGGAGAGCAGGGAGGACGGACCGACAGACACACATAGGGAGGGCCGGGAGGACTGACACACAGACACACATAAGGAGGGCAGGGAGGACGGACACACAGACACACATAGGGAGGGCAGGGAGGACGGACACACAGACACACATAGGGAGGGCAGGGAGGATGGACCCAGTCACACACAGGGAGGGCAGGGAGGACGGACACACATACACACCTAGGCAGAGCAGGGAGGACGGACACAGACACACCTAGGGAGGGCAGACACACATAGGAAGGGCAGGGAGGACGGACACACAGACACACCTAGGTAGGACAGGGAGAACGGACACAGACACACATAGGGAGGGCAGGGAGGATGGACCCAGCACATATTTTTTTTGATAAAATGGGAGTTCTGCTAATTAGTAGTTTCTCTGAAATAGTTTTATGCATCCTTATGCATGTTTTGCGATATTGTCATTGTCTTGCTCATTTCAAATAGTTTATTAACACAGCAATCCCAATGAAAACATCAGGTGTGGGGTTTTTTTTAACATAAATCACTGCGACAGGCTATAAGAAGAATGTTGAAATGTTGGTTTACCGTTTTTCCTGGTTTTTCTTTCTTCAGACTGCTATTAATTATTTATGATTCTGGACTACCATGGCAACCATAGTCACATGGCACGTGATGTAGTGAGCAGAGAGGCTTTGCAATGCTCCTCTGAGCTCTATGTGGCATTCTAGTTCTCCCACCTCTGCCATGATAGGACATGCTGAGAGCTGTGAGCCTGTGTATATGTAGCCGACTATTGTATGTAGCAGACTATTTCAGGCAGCCATTTTTGTTTGTCAAACAGAACCGTAACTAGACAGGTGCGGGCGGTGCCGTCGCCCAGGGCGCAAGCCCAGGGGGGGCGCAGCCGCCCGACAGCTGCCTATATGCCCAGGCTCAATAGTTCCACACAGTGCCACAAGCAACAACTTATTCCTGGCGGAGCCAGGAATCACCCTCCTCTTTACTGTGTGACTGTAGTGTCCGTGCAGCCTATTACTGCAGCTCACGGACGCTACTGACAGCCCCTGCAGGAACAGAAAAAGGAGATTGTGGCTGCCACACTGCACTACAGCAGACAGCAAGAGGTAAGTGAAAGTATCTTATGTAAGATGAAAAGACAGAGGAACGGAAATGGGGATAAACTAAATGAGAGGGGGGAGTATAGAGAGGTAGAACTTAGGTTATAAGGGATATTTTAGGGAAGGGTTCCCCCTTTTTTCATACTTTGATCCATGTTTGCTAGTAAACAGAGCAGATCCACTACTCAGAGTAGCAGGTGACTGTCTTCATTCACACTTTTCAGCAGCCCAGTCCTGTCTCCCCCCATGTTTGTGTGTACTGTGTATCAGTGTATCTTGCCACTCCCCCCTCCTAGTGTGTCTGTCTGTATCAGCTTCTTCTATCCCTGGTTGTGTTATCTCTTTCTCAAAATTTGCATGTATAGTCCTCTTTTTCCCTCTTTATTCGTGCCCCCCACCCCCTGTTTATGTGTGCATAGCTCTTCCCTTTGTGTGTTTATGTCCATTTCTGCCTTTCCATTTGTGTGCCTGTGTCTCCTCATGTGTGTTTCTCTGCTCCCCCTTGTGATTATATGTCTATTTCTACATTGTGTCCCTTTATTTTCCTCCCCTTTGTGTGTATCTCATTTTACCATCTCATTACATATGTGTGCCAGGTGTGCAATTAGGGGTATTTTACAGTTGTCCAGAACGCCCTCACATTCATATCAAACCACCCTGAAAGCAGTATCTGCACGGTATGCTGAAGCTGTCTGTGGTCGCAGAAAGATCAGCAAGCAAGAAAGAAAGGGGCGCATGCATGATTTCATGCCCGTCACATGACGCAGCCTGAGGGTAACACAGCAGAGTTGGCACCCCTTATACCCCCACAACAGGGACGACAGCATTTCTGCCGATAGGTGAGTGGCTGTTAGTATGCTATAAACTATATTTGAGACACTGGGGCCTATTTATAAATAGTGTGATCCGTGTGCTCCACTGATTCAATTCATTGCTTGCACACGGCCAAGATATTACTTCGGCAAGCCCGAGCTACTACAGATTAGGGATGTGCACCGGCGACTTTTGAGGTCTCGTGTTTCGGATCCGGATTTTCGTTATTTTTGGGGTTCGGATTTGTCTCGCAAAACACTTGACGAAAGGTCTCGGTTCGGATTTAAGGTTTTGGATTCGGATTTTTTTTGAAAAAAACATAAAAAGTTTAAAAATCAAGTTTTTGGGCTTATTTTCACTCCTAGGCTATTATTAACCTCAATAACATTCAATAACAAGCATTTCCACTAATTTACAGTGTATTCTGAACACCTCACAATATAGTTATTAGTCCAAAACGTTGCAACAAGGTATCTTTCTGGACTGCGTAGAGGAGTGGGTCACCACAATATATATTAAAAACCCTGAACTTTTATGATTCGCACCAATAAATGTACCTGGACTGCGTAGAGGAGTGGGTCACCACAATATATATTAAAAACCCTGAACTTTTATGAATCGCACCAATAAATGTACCTGGACTGCGTAGAGGAGTGGGTCACCACAATATATATTAAAAACCCTGAACTTTTATGATTCGCACCAATAAATGTACCTGGACTGCCTAGAGGAGTGGGTCACCACAATATATATAATAAGAAAACCATCAACTTGTATGATTCGCACCAATAAATGTACCTGGACTGCGTAGAGGAGTGGGTCACCACAATATATATTAAAAAGTAAAAACCCTGAACTTTTATGATTCGCACCAATAAATGTACCTGGACTGCCTAGAGGAGTGGGTCACCACAATATATATAATAAGAAAACCATCAACTTGTATGATTCGCACCAATAAATGTACCTGGACTGCGTAGAGGAGTGGGTCACCACAATATATTAAAAACCCTGAACTTTTATGAATCGCACCAATAAATGTACCTGGACTGCGTAGAGGAGTGGGTCACCACAATATATTAAAAACCCTGAACTTTTATGAATCGCACCAATAAATGTACCTGGACTGCGTAGAGGAGTGGGTCACCACAATATATTAAAAACCCTGAACTTTTATGAATCGCACCAATAAATGTACCTGGACTGCGTAGAGGAGTGGGTCACCACAATATATATAATAAGAAAACCATCAACTTGTTTGATTCGCACCAATAAATGTACCTGGACTGCGTAGAGGAGTGGGTCACCACAATATATTAAAAACCCTGAACTTTTATGAATCGCACCAATAAATGTACCTGGACTGCGTAGAGGAGTGGGTCACCACAATATATATAATAAGAAAACCATCAACTTGTTTGATTCGCACCAATAAATGTACCTGGACTGCGTAGAGGAGTGGGTCACCACAATATATTAAAAACCCTGAACTTTTATGAATCGCACCAATAAATGTACCTGGACTGCGTAGAGGAGTGGGTCACCACAATATATTAAAAACCCTGAACTTTTATGAATCGCACCAATAAATGTACCTGGACTGCGTAGAGGAGTGGGTCACCACAATATATTAAAAACCCTGAACTTTTATGAATCGCACCAATAAATGTACCTGGACTGCGTAGAGGAGTGGGTCACCACAATATATATAATAAGAAAACCATCAACTTGTTTGATTCGCACCAATAAATGTACCTGGACTGCGTAGAGGAGTGGGTCACCACAATATATTAAAAACCCTGAACTTTTATGAATCGCACCAATAAATGTACCTGGACTGCGTAGAGGAGTGGGTCACCACAATATATTAAAAACCCTGAACTTTTATGAATCGCACCAATAAATGTACCTGGACTGCGTAGAGGAGTGGGTCACCACAATATATTAAAAACCCTGAACTTTTATGAATCGCACCAATAAATGTACCTGGACTGCGTAGAGGAGTGGGTCACCACAATATATTAAAAACCCTGAACTTTTATGAATCGCACCAATAAATGTACCTGGACTGCGTAGAGGAGTGGGTCACCACAATATATTAAAAACCCTGAACTTTTATGAATCGCACCAATAAATGTACCTGGACTGCCTAGAGGAGTGGGCACTGGGCACCACAATAAAATATATAAAAAACCTTCAACAGGTCTGCATTACACTACACATACGGCTGCTCCTCCATCCTCTCCATCATATACATGTTGGAGTTTTAGCGTGTGACAACCTCTTGTTTTTGATAATGTCAGTGCATTTTGAATATTTTTCAATTTGCCCCACACCACTGAATGTACTTTATCTATGATACGCATCTATCTATCTTGACTGCGTAGTGTGGTGGCCCCGGTACACAATTTGGTACCGAGGCCACAATATAATTAAAAAACCCTCCACGTGTCAGAATTCCACCAAAAAAGGGTATGGACTGCGTAGTGTGGTGGACCCGGTACACAATTTGGTACCGAGGCCACAATATAATTAAAAAATTGGGCATCAACTGTCACCGTTGTTTAATATCTGATACACCTAAATATGGACTGCACAGTGGAGTGGCCCCGGTAGTAAATTTGGTGCCGGGGCCACAATAAAATAAACACACCCTCAACTGGTCTGAATTCCACCAAACAAGTATCTGGACTGCGTAGTGGGGTGGCCCCGGTACCCAATTTGATACCGGGGCCACAATACCTCCTCCAAACATGGTACAGACAATTCGTCATTGAGATCCCATCAAGTATGTTAAAGACAGACAGGGTCGAAGTGTTATTGGTTGACTTTGTAAACCAAAAAACTGTCCCTGTTGCACATAGTCGTGCAATGAAGACTGACTCATTTAAAGGCACCATCTTTCAAGTGTAGTGTTTGTAAGTCTATGTCATATTATACTTTTGGTAAAATTGGTTTATTTTGTTCCTCTTTATGGTAACTACTAATAGAATTAAAGTATTAAATAGAAGCGGCAGTTCCTCTTTATGGTAATTAGTAATAGAATTAAAGTATTAAATAGAATTAAAGTATTAAATAGAATTAAAGTATTAAATAGAATTAAAGTATTAAATAGAGTGGTATAGAGTTGTAGTGTGGTATAGATAGAGTGGTCCCCACAATATAATAATAAAACCCTCAACTGGTCTGAATTCCACCAAACAAGTATCTGGACTGCGTAGTGTGGTGGCCCCGGTACACAATTTGGTACCGAGGCCACAATATAATTAAAAAATTGGGCATCAACTGTCACCGTTGTTTAATATCTGATACACCTAAATATGGACTGCACAGTGGAGTGGACCCGGTAGTAAATTTGGTGCCGGGGCCACAATACCTCCTCCAACTTCCAAGTGTAGTGTTTATAAAGACAGACAGCGTCGAAGTGTTATTAGTTGACTTTCTTAACCCTAAAATTGTCCCTGTTGCAAATATTCGTGCAATGGACAGTTACTTTTTTATTGAAAGACTCAAGCTTTCAAGTGTAGTGTTTATAAAATATAAACAACAATACAGTAGTTTTAGAGCACGTCAATACCTCTTGTTTTTAATTATGACAGGGCATTTTACTTTTGGTTTAATTTCTTGAATTTTGTTAAATTTGGTTTTACTTTTTGAACATGGCAAACGACTGTTGATTGGTCATATAATGCAAAAAAAAAAGGTCCAAGATGGAATTGTCCTTGGGCCCTCACACCCACCCTTATGTTGTTGAAATAGGACATGCACACTTTAACAAACCAATCATTTCAGCGACAGGTCCTACCAAACAACTTTGGCTGAAATGATTGGTTTGTTTGGGCCCCCACACCAAAAAAGCTATTCATCTCTCCCTGTACAGACTAAACAGGCTCTACTGAGGCAAGATGTCGTCCTCATCCTCAACCTCTGATTCCTCTCCCCCTACAGTGTGTACTTCCTCCTCATCACACATTATCAATTCGTCCCCGCTGGACTCCACAACCACAGGTCCCTCTGTAGTATCTGGAGGGCAGTGCTGTACTTCATTGAGGAATTGATTATTCATTTTTATAAACATCATTTTTTCAACGTTATGAGGAAGCAACCTCCTTCGCCGCTCACTGACCAGGTTCCCCGCTGCACTAAAAACTCTTTCCGAGTACACACTGGAGGGGGGACAACTCAGGTAAAATAGAGCCAGTTTGTACAGGGGCTTCCAAACTGCCTTTTTTTCCTGCCAGTAACAATATGGACTGTCTGACATGTCTACTTGGATGGTGTCAGCAAAGTAATCATCCACAATTTTTTCTATTGTGACAGCATCCAATGCAGCGAGAGTAGACATGTCTGCAATGGTTGGCAGGTCCTTCAGTCCGGACCAGATGTTATCAGCATCCCCGCCAGTGCCTCTTTTGGGAAAACTGAGCTTTTTCCTCGCAGCCATAGATGTGGAAGAAAATGAGGGTGGAGCTGTTGGCATGTCACGGTCCTCTTCAGAGGACAATCTCCTGACCAGCAGGTCTTTGCACCGCTGTAGACTTGTGTCCGCCGGAAACAGAGACACAACATACGCTTTAAACCGAGGATCGAGCACGGTGGCCAGAATGTATTCCTCTGACTTTAAAAGAGTGACCACCCTCGGATCCTGGCAAAGCGTACGAAGGGCTACATCCACAAGAGCTACATGCTTGGTGTAATCGCAATGGCTTACCAGCTCCTCCCTCACTTTCTCCAGCTGCTTCTGCAACAGCCTGATCAGGGGAATGACCTGACTCAAGCTGGCAGTGTCGGAACTGACTTCTCGTGTGGCAAGTTCAAATGGCTGCAGAACCTTGCACAACACGGAAATCAGTCTCCACTGCGCTTGACTGAGGCGCATCCCCACTCCTTTGCCTATGTCGTAGGTGGCTGTGTAGGCCTGAATGGCCTTTTGCTGCTCCTCCATCCTCTGCAGCATATAGAGGGTGGAGTTCCAGCGCGTCACAACCTCTTGTTTGAGGTGATGGCAGGGCAGGTTCATGCTTTTTTGATGTGCCTCTAGTCTGCGGTAGGCACTGGCTGAATGCCGAAAGTGTCCAGCAATTTTGCGCGCCACCGCAAGCATCTCCTGCACACCCCTGTCACTCTTGAGGTAATGCTGCATCACCAAATTAATGGTGTGGGCAAAACATGGGACGTGCTGGAAATTGCCCATATTTAATGCCCGCACAATGTTACTGGCATTGTCTGACACCACAAATCCCCATGAGAGTCTAAGTGGGGTAAGCCACTGGGAGATAATTTCCCTCATTTTCTCTAATATGTTGTCAGCGTTGTGCCTCTTATTAAAGCCTGTAATACACAATGTTGCCTGCCTTTGCACGAGCCGCCATTTTGTAGTTGCTGCTACTGATGCAGCTGTTGCTGTTGCTGCGGAAGGGGATGCATCTACCCAGTGGGCTGTCACAGTCATATAGTCCTTCGTTTGCCCAGAACCACTTGTCCACATGTCCGTGGTTAAGTGGACAGTGGGTACAACCGCATTTTTTAGAGCACTGAGGACACTTGATCGTACTTCTCTGTACATTTTTGGTATCGCCTGCCTAGTGAAGTGGAATCTCGAGGGGATTTGGTACCGGGGACACAATACCTCCATCAACCCTCTAAATCCCACTCCACTGATGGCGGACACCGGGCGCACGTCTAACACCAACATTGCAGTTACAGCCGCAGTTATACGCTTTGCAATAGGGTGACTACTATCGTATTTTGTGGTCATGGCAAACGACTGTTGGACGGTCAATTGTTTTGTGAAAGACTTAGCGGTCTTACGACTTCCCCTCTGGGAAGATGACCGACTAACAGCAGCAACAGCAGCAGTGGCAGTAGTAGGCGTACCGCTGCAGGATTCCTCGGATGAATCCCGTATTGAGGAGGACTCAGTCTGGCTGCTGACTTGGGCTGCAGGACTGAATCTGATGGAGATTGTGGAGGAAGTTGACGAGGAGGGTGTTGCTGGTGTGTATCCAACTGGACCACGGGATTTAGGTGTCCCTGTACCGATGAGGGTCCTAGCCCCAGTTCCTGAACTAACCACTGAACTATGAAGGTTATTCAGGTGACGTATAAGGGAGGATGTTCCTAGATGGGCAAGATCCTTACCCCTGCTTATTTGAGCTTTACATAAGCTACATATGGCCATACATTGGTTGTCTGGATTTGGATAAAAATAACTCCAGACCGAAGAGGTGCATTTTTTGGTCTTCTGACCAGGCATGACGATGGGCTTTTTCATCCCATGGACATCAGCTGTTTCCCCCCCTGGTGCCTCATTTACAATAACCACATCACCATCCTCATCATCAAGTTCCTCCACAGCGCCAGCTACATCATCAATAGCCTCCTCCCGAGCCACCTCTTCCCGTACAGTGATGGGAAGGTCAGGCTTGACAACCACCAACATCCTTGGACTCGCCTTGTGGATTTGTGATAATTTCTCTTTAGAAGGCAGAGTTGTTTGCTGTTTTGTTGCTGACAGCATAACTCTCTTCAATTTTTTGTAGGGGGGGGAGGAGGAGGAGGGCTAAGATCCGTGGGTGAAGCTGAACCACTAGTCATGAACACGGGCCAGGGCCTAAGCCGTTCCTTGCCACTCCGTGTCGTAAATGGCATATTGGCAACTTTACGTTTCTCCTCAGATGATTTTAAGTTTCTCTTTTTGCTACTTTTTCTTAACTTGGGCTTTTTGGATTTTACATGCCCGGTACTACGAGATTGGGCATCGGGCTTGAAAGACGACGTTGATGGCATTTCATCGTCTATGTCATGACTAGTGGCAGCAGCTTCAGCATTAGGAGGAAGTGGGTCTTGATCTTTCCCTACTTTATCCTCCAAATTTTTGGTCTCCATTATATGTAGCACAAGATACTGCAGAATGTGTGAACTTGGTAATATTGCAGTACCAATGGACTTATACTGCTGGATTGGTTTTGCAAATTTGGTTATAATTATTATATATTTTTTTTTTTTTTAAATTTTTTATTTTTTTTTACTTTTTTTTTATTTTTTAAAAACTTGGGAATAATGGGGAAATAACTATGCCCTTAGAAGCACAGAGCACAGGACACAGCACCACTGGACTGAACAGGACACGGCACAGGACCCAGCAGCACTACGGAACTCAGCAGGACAGAGCACAGGACACAGCACCACTGGACTGATACTGCAGAATGTGTGAACTTGGTAATATTGCAGTACCAATGGACTTATACTGCTGGATTGGTTTTGCAAATTTGGTTATAATTATTATATATATTTTTTTTTTTTTTAAATTTTTTATTTTTTTTTACTTTTTTTTATTTTTTAAAAACTTGGGAATAATGGGGAAATAACTATGCCCTTAGAAGCACAGAGCACAGGACACAGCACCACTGGACTGAACAGGACACGGCCCAGGACCCAGCAGCACTACGGAACTCAGCAGGACAGAGCACAGGACACAGCACCACTGGACTGATACTGCAGAATGTGTGAACTTTGTAATATTGCAGTACCAATGGACTTATACTGCTGGATTGGTTTTGCAAATTTGGTTATAATTATTATATATTTTTTTTTTTTTTTTACATTTTTTTTTTTTTTTTACTTTTTTTTTATTTTTTATAAACTTGGGAATAATGGGGAAATAACTATGCCCTTAGAAGCACAGAGCACAGGACACAGCACCACTGGACTGAACAGGACACGGCACAGGACCCAGCAGCACTACGGAACTCAGCAGGACAGAGCACAGGACACAGCACCACTGGACTGATACTGCAGAATGTGTAAACTTTGTAATATTGCAGTACCACTGGACTTTTACTGCTGAATGTGTGAACTTGGTAATATTGCAGTACCAATGGGCTTATACTGCAGGATTGGTTGTGCAAATTTTGTGGTAATTAAAAAAAATTAAAGTAGTTTTTGGTATTTTTTTAAATAACTTTTTTTTATTTTTTTAAACACAGGGGAATATTGGGGAAATAACTATGCCCTTAGAAGCACAGAGCACAGGACACAGCACCACTGGACTGAACAGGACACAGCACAGGACCCAGCAGCACCACTGACCTCAGAAGGACAGAGCACAGCACACAGCACCACTGGACTGATACTGCAGAACACAGCACAGCACAGCACAGCACAGCACAGAACTAAACAGCACAGCACGAGATCTACCAGGACAGAGGACCACCTAACACACCCTCCCTCTACCCTGATCAATGCCCGAGTGAAGATGGCGGCGACTAGCGGGGAATTTATAGGATCCGAGTATCGCGAGATCCGACAACGGGATTATGAGTCAGAGCCTCAGTTTCAGATTTGAATTTGGCGCCAATACCCGGATCTGTCTCGGATCCGACTCGGATCCGCAACGTTCGGGTGGGCTCGGATTTCATAAATCCGAGTGCGCTCATCCCTACTACAGATACCATCTATAAGTGTGGTGCGCTTGTGATTCCTAGGATTTCCACTTACACTGTGGGACAGCCAGTGTAAGATAGGAGCGGATTCCCATCCGAGTTTCACCTGATGCCGGTATGTGGAGCGGTATGTGAAGCGGTATGTGACATCTTATCATTCCGTACGGTTAGAGACAGTGAGCCTATATACCATCAATTGCTCACTTTTGATTTGTCGAATATACTACACTATGGGGTATGGACTGAAACTATGGTAGAAATTTCTGAGACTTATGTTCATTGAGACACTTGAGTGTTAGTTCTGCACCATCTGTGCTCGAACTAGACTCACATAGAGCCTTATACAGATACCAAAACACTAATATTCGTCCAGTTTTGATTGATTACCATTTTTATATGGATCATCGTGGCAACCAATAGCATTTTTTTCTTGTGGAAGTACTCTATAAGCTCTATATATATTTCTACATTTTTGATCATTGCAGCATTGGCTACATTGTGACAGCTGTTAGATCTATGTAATTAGTAGCGCTGTTTTGATCAATTAACTCATAAGCAACGTTATTATCATCCTCTTTATATACATACATAATATATCACATTGCACTGTGTTTTATGTCATAGGGAGTATTCCACCACCTACCATGGTTATTTAGCATTATTAGGTATATTTTTTATATATTGTTTTTATTATTGTATTGTAATAAATGTGTACATTTGATGATCCGTGACCCAGTTTTATTTGTACAATATTAGTTTTTGGGACAGCTGGGTTTTTAGCGCTGCATCTTTGTGTGTGTTAACGGTTTGTTTTCAGGTGGGTGCAGTCACCTTGTTTTTGCAGCAGCTTGACCCCTGTCCTATATCATACTTATAGTTGCTATCTTTTATCAGTATAGCATTATAACATATTGGTTATTGTACTACTTTTAGTCTACATATTGGCGCCATATCAGGGGTTGTTTTGGATTTTAGTTGTGATATATTAATCTGTTGTCTCCATCCTGTGATGGCAATAACAGAACAGGTATTGTGGTGGTGCAATTAACACCATGATGCTTGTTAAATAGGCTTCCCCTTACAAACATTTGGAAACCCCGCTTTGGAAATCCTGCATTTGCCCCTGCTTCCGGATACAACTTTCTAATTTACCGGTACCAGTGACTGCAATAGACAACTACTGAGGTTGGTACTTTTTACCTAATGATGATTGGTCCATACAGAACTAGCAGAGCCCCAAGAAAATGGCTGGCTGCACAGAGGGCTTCGGCTAGGAGGAGCAGCATGTTAGTGGAATGTTTTCAGTAGGTGGCACTGCTATTGTAAATATGTAGTTTTGTTTTACATGCATTTTTTAACCTATTAATATGAACAATTCGATTTGATTTAATGATTTTAAGGGGACACAATTTATAAGCTTATATTAGTGATTAGAAAGTACAGTACAAACATAGTCTGTAATCACAGCAGAAATAACACTTTTACTTTCTAATTGTTTGAATTTAGTGAGTTTTTTTGATTGAACCTCTGCAGTTATGCACCATTTGCGATGTGTACAACCTTTTTTTTTTTTTTAAATTGATTTGCTTCTCCATTGGGGAGAGGGGGAAGTAACAGTTGCTAAAGGGTTGGGGTTTCTCCAAAGCACTCTTTGTAAATCTATTTAAATCTACTGTTTACTGTATGTCAGTATTGTAATTGGTGATGAATAAATGTAGCTGGTGTCAATTTTACATCTTCAGAATTCAGTAATGCTTCTTGTAAGGCCAGAGCCATAACTATGCAGGTGCGGGCAGTGCCGTCGCCACACCCCCACATTAGGTTGGCCACACCCACTCGAGAAATGTCACGCCCATTTAGATGGGGGGCGCCGGTGCCCTGTCTCTCCCAGGGCACTAAAATGTCTAGTTACGGTACTGTTGTCAACCAGAGAGCTTTTGAAAGTGAGATAATGATTTGTAGGAGGATGGCTAAGAAATAATGATACATGATTAAAAGGTACTTAACTTGTAATTTAAAGAAAAAAAGTGTGATTGCTGCTTTAAGTTATTGTGTTGCAAAAGCAAACAGAATTAATTATATTCATATTTTTCAAGTATGTGGCACAACACACACAAGTTCAGCTACAAATACATTTTTATTGAAAAATAATAGTAAGTTTTGCCAATACACGCAATTATGATACAAAACGTCTGACAAGAGAAACTTGTTCCTTCTTATGTCTTGCCCTGGTCTGTTTGTTTCATTCATCACACATGCCCAGTAATTCCCTTGTCTCCTCATTTACAACCTCTATCTATTTAAATCTCAGAGAATATTGTAGACATATTTTCACTCGCTCTAGTTACGGATGTTAAAAGCACCTTAATCCTGGTTGTGTGTCCAAGGCCAACTGAGTCTGCCAGCTCCATTTTCCCTTTTATTTCTAGTGTCTGTCACCTTGCTCTTGTATGTTGCTGAGACCCAAATGCAGGTTACTGCACACTGACTCTGCAGTTGCCTTTTCCAAAACATTTTCTTGTGACCCTAGAAATTAACTGATTTTTATGGTCCCATGTTTTCTTTTTTTGGCCCCTGACTTACGTATGATACTCTATGGGGGCCTTTCCCTGATTATACATCACCTTATTTTCTGGATTGTACATTATATTTATCATTCTATCCATTGCACAGAGAAAAAAAAATTATACTATATGTACTCACAGTATACCTCCGGATTTATACTGTAGTATATGCCACTTGCCTCATCCAGGGTCGCCAACAGGAGGCTACAGTGAGTACAGCTGTATGGGGCCCAACAGTAGAGTGGGGCCCCACCAGCCCTAGGCCCAAACAATTTCTGGTGGCAGCCCTGGCCCCACCCTCTGCTTCTTACCAACATGGAGCAGCAGGCAGCAGCTTTACAGGTAAGAAGGTGTTGGTGGCCATGTCAGCAGCCAGCACCCAGTGCTGGGGGGTCACAGGGTAAAAAAGAACTCTGTATACATGACATTTTGTGGTATCGCCGGCCATGTAACCACCTTTCAGTGTGAAGTGAGTGCTGCGATTGAGTGGGAAACTATGGCTTTCCACTGGCCAATGAGCGACGGTCATTTCTGGGAGAGAGCTAGTCTTTCATTGGGGAGCATCTCCAACTAATCAGACTGGCTGCTGTGCACCGCACTCAAGGTAAATGTGTGACATTGGTTGGAAAGGGCAGGCCTCACATTGGCCAACAATTGAGAAACATTTTTGATCCCTCAGGAAGTCAGACATAGTGGTAGTGTGACAGGAACCTATAATCCAAGCTGCCATAAACAGCGGTTATACACTGGGCACTGAAAGCACCTCTGTGTACCTTTAGTGACATAATAATGCAGTTTGTATGGAGACCAATCAAGAAAGGAAATAGGACTATCTAAATGAATCATTTTAATATTCTACGTAAATGTATAATTTTCTTCCTAAACGTCAAGACAAATAATAATTCAATATTAATAATTATATTAGATACTAAGCACAGATTTTTGGAAGGGCCATATGGCAAAAATCAGCAGTGATAGTGGGCATCCATGGTGGGTGCCGTTTAGGATTGGAAGTGAGGAGGAGAGTATTCCGCTCACCGAAACCCTCGCCGAGGAACCAGAATAAAGGGCTTGGATCCCATGCAGGAATTTACCACCAAATCCAAACCTTTTAAGAGTTTCCAGCATGAATGGCCAACTAATACGGTCAAAAGCCTTCTCTGCGTCCAATTAAAGGACAATAGACATGGTCTTGGAGGTGTTAATACAGTGTATAAGATCAATAGTATGCCTAGTATTATCACTTGCTTGTCTGCCTGGTACAAAACCAACTTGATCTTTATGGATTAGTTGGGGTAACTGTCACGGGCACTAGGAGTCTTTACCCAGGGATCACCAGGTGATAGGCTTACCAGAGCAGTATAGGTGGTAATATGGTACTCTGGTAGCAGGGTGATCACGGAACAGGAAAAGCAGATGATGAGATGCTCAGGAAAGTCTATGACTAGCAGCACTGGCAATATGGAGGTAGTAATACACGAGGAACTGTATGGACAAAGGACACGTGAAGGTAGTCAGTGGTCTGCGGTAGCAAGTTGTACCACTGCTATAGTGAGGAGGAATGTCCAACAGAAACGAGGAGGTGATGAGAGTCAGCGGTCTGCGGATAGCAAGTTGTACCGCTGTCTGAGTGAAGGAATGGAATCCAAGTGGAGGTATCCGGGGAGTCAGTGGTCTGCGTTAGCAAGTTGTACCACTGCTATGTGAGAGGATACTGGAACAGGTGAAACTGTAAACAGGAGTCAGTGGTCTGCCACTAGCAAGTTGTACTACTGAATATATATGTGAGGAGGTGCACGGGGAGAGACTGCAACACAATATATACACGGGCACCTTGACTTTGATCCACAGTAATATGCACAATATAAATGTATAAATGACTGAACAACACTGCCAATATAGAAAGTCTCTTGAAGTAATCCGGCATAAGATAACACAGTCAATGATGGCAGTAGAGTCAGCAGATAGTACACTCCAGAGGAGAACCAACACAGTCAATGATGGCAATAGACTCAGCGGATAGTACACTCCAGAGGAGAACCAACACAGTCCAGCAAGGTATGCAATACACAGCACAGTCAATGGGAAGTATGCATACCGTGGTTCAGGAGAAGGCAGTCAGACAGGAGTGCAGAGATACCTGAAGGGCAGGAGGCCAGCAGGATAACACAGGAAGGCGTGGAGAGCGGATCAGCAGTAGATGGATGAGTAGCGCTGAGAAGTAACAGCAGCGGGTCTCTGCGGGAACACGGAGGTAACCAATAGCAACCAGCAGGTGCAGTAACGATGGGACACCGGAGCAGAGTTGAACTGGAACAGATGATCACGGAGAGTAGCGGGTAGCAATAGTGGCAGCAGACTCAAGGAAACACGGTAGAGTAGACAAGGACTGAAGACTGAAGCGCACAGAGGCAGCGGATAGGAATCAGCTAAACAGTCACGATGAAACACAGACGGGTTGCAGGTTGAAGACTGTAGTGCACGGAGGCAGCGGATAGGAATCAGCCAAACAGTCACGATGATGAAACACAGACGAGTTGCAGGTTGAAGCCTGTAGTGCACGGAGGCAGCGGATAGGAATCAGCTGGCAGTCACAATCATGAACAGGTGAGTGGATGTGGTTGAAGCCTGTAATGCACGGAGGCAGCGGATAGGCATCAGCTAACAGTCCCAATGATACATGGTAGAGTTGAAGTGATTAGAAGACTGTAGTGCACGGAGGCAGCGGATAGGAATCAGCTCACAGTCACGATGATACAGTAGATGGTAGAAGTGGTATGGGAACCACAGTAGCAGAAGTGGTTTGGAAACCACAGAGGTAGAAGTGGTTTGGAAACCACAGGAATCAGCAGGGCTGAATAAACAAGGAAACACAGGAACACCTTCAGAGACTCATGGGGAATGAGACTCCAAGATCAGGCAACGTGGTGTTGACCACAGGTGCTTAATATAGGGAGGTTGCCTGATCTGCCAATTAAGTTAAAGGAACATACACTGAAGGTTTGGAAAGGGCTGCGCATGCGCAGTCCCTCAGGATAGAGGACGTCCACGGTTCCTAATAGTCCGGGAAGAAGCACTCACAGTCCGGTGAGTGACAGTACCCCCCCTTTTAAAGGTGGGCACAGAACGCCTGGAACCGGGCTTGTCCGGATTTTTGGAATAAAACTTCTTCAGAAGGGCAGGAGCATTAAGATCTTCAGCTTTGATCCATGAACGCTCTTCAGGACCAAAGCCCTTCCAATGAACGAGGAAACGGAGGACTCCTCGCGAAATTTTTGCATCCAATACCTCAGTAATCTCGAAATCCTCCTCCTGATGAACTTGAACTGGCTGCGGTGCTGAGGGAGGAGTCGAGAAACGATTGATAATAAGAGGTTTGAGTAAGGACACATGGAAGGCATTGGAAATCCGAAGATTCTTAGGAAGAAGAAGTTTAACACATACTGGATTGATAACTTGAATGATCCTATATGGACCAATAAAACGAGGGGCGAATTTCATAGATGGAACCTTCAAACGAATATTTTTGGTAGATAACCAAACCCGATCTCCAATTTTTAGTGGTGGAATAGCCCGCCTCTTCTTATCTGCGAAAGACTTATATTTGTTAGATGTCTTCTTTAAACAGGTTTTGACCTGAGACCAGATATTTTTGAAGGTCTGACAAGCAGTCTCCACAGCAGGAACTTGGGTGGGTGGGAGGGCAGGAAATTCCGGAAAAGACGGATGGTGACCGTAGACCACAAAGAATGGAGTTTTGGATGATGACTCATGGTACATGTTGTTATGGGCGAATTCAGCCCAAGGGAGCAATTCTACCCAGTTGTCTTGGTTGGCTGAAGAGAACATCCTAATAAAAGTCTCAAGATCTTGATTGACTCGTTCCGTTTGTCCGTTAGATTGCGGATGGTAAGACGATGAGAGTGCTAATCGTATGCCCAAGGTTTTACAAAGGGCCCGCCAGAATCTGGAAACGAATTGTACTCCTCTATCTGACACAATCTCAGACGGACATCCATGGATGCGGAAGATTTCTTTAATGAAATGTTCAGCCAGAGTAGACGAGGAAGGTAAACCGGACAGAGGGACGAAATGAGCCATCTTCGAAAATCTGTCTACCACTACCCAAATAGTATTGTGATTCTTACTTGGTGGCAAATCAGTAACGAAATCCATACTAATATGGGTCCAAGGCTTGGACGGAATGGGTAGTGGTCGCAGCAACCCTGCTGGAGTTCTGCGGGAGGATTTGAACTGAGAACATAAATCACAGGAAGCAATAAACTCTTTGACGTCTCTCCTCATTGAAGGCCACCAGTAACTACGAGAGAGAATCTCAAAGGTCTTATGTTCACCGGCGTGTCCAGAAAAACGAGAGGCATGGAACCACGAAAGGATTTTCCTCCTCAGAGTAGGAGGCACGAGGGTCTTCCCAAATGGTAGCATTTTGGTGGATGAAGCAGCCAGAGAAATACATTTGGGATCTAGAATAGCATGGTTGGGAACCTCTTCTACATCAGAGGACGTCACAAAAGCTCGAGATAGAGCGTCAGCTTTCTTGTTCTTAGCAGCTGGTTTGAAGGTTATAATTAATTCAAAACGGGAAAAGAAAAGAGACCATCTTGCTTGACGAGGGTTCAAGCATTGAGCAGATTGCAAATATGACAAGTTCTTATGATCCGTGAAGATCGTCACCGGATGGCGAGCTCCTTCCAACAAGTATCTCCATTCCTCTAATGCAGCTTTGATGGCCAGCAACTCCTTGTCCCCGATAGTATAGTTTTTCTCTGCGGGCAGAAGACCCCGAGAGTAGAAGGCACAAGGATGTAATTTTTGTTGCTCCGAGCGTTGGGAGAGAATAGCTCCTAAGCCCACATTAGAGGCATCTACTTCTAGGAAGAAGGGGAGTGTCACATCAGGTTGTCGCAGAATGGGAGCAGACGAAAAGGACTCTTTGAGGATTTGAAAGGCTTGGAGAGCCTCAGATGACCATTGCTTAGCATTAGCCCCTTTCCGAGTTAAGGCCACAATGGGAGATGCAATGGATGAGAAGTCTTGAATGAAGCGTCTATAGTAATTGGCAAAACCTAAAAAACGCTGGATGGCACGAAGAGTAGTTGGCTGAGGCCAATGTAGTACAGCATTTACTTTGTCTGGATCCATCTTCAGGCCAACTCCGGAAACTATATACCCCAAGAATGGAATCTGGGGTAACTCGAATGAACATTTTTCCAATTTACAGAACAACGAGTTTTTCCGTAGTCTGGAGAGGACCTCTGCCACATGTTGGTGATGAGAAGGCAGGTCCTGTGAGAAGATCAATATGTCGTCCAGGTAGACAACGACACATACATATAATAAGTCCCGAAAGATCTCATTGATGAAACCCTGGAAAACCGCGGGGGCATTACACAGCCCGAAGGGCATTACTAAATATTCGTAATGCCCATCTCTGGTGTTAAACGCGGTCTTCCATTCGTCACCGGAACGGATTCTAATTAAATTGTAGGCACCACGAAGATCCAACTTAGTAAATATCCGAGCTCCCTTGATGCGATCAAATAGCTCAGTGATCAGCGGAATGGGATACCGATTCTTGATAGTAATGGCGTTGAGTCCACGAAAATCTATACAAGGGCGTAATGATCCATCCTTCTTTTTGACGAAGAAGAACCCAGCTCCAGCGGGAGAGGTGGAAGGTCGAATGAACCCACGCTGGAGATTCTCCTGTATGTACTCAGATGTGGCTTGAGTTTCAGGTAACGAGAGAGGATAGACCCGACCCCTGGGAGGAGTCTTGCCAGGTAGAAGGTCGATCGGACAATCCCAAGAACGATGAGGAGGAAGACGTTCAGACTGAGCTTTATCAAACACATCGGCAAATGAAGCATACTGAGGAGGGAGTCCCGGGGAGGAAGATGAGATGGAAGATTGCTGTACTTTAAGAGGAATAACTTGAGAGAGACAACGATGGTGACATTCAGGCCCCCAAGACGTAACTTGAGGGGTGCGCCAGTCAATCTGGGGAGAGTGACATTGAAGCCATGGAAGGCCTAAGACAATCGGACTTGTCGTAACAGGAAGAATTAAAAACGAAATTTCTTCATGGTGTAGTACACCAATCTGAAGGGTTACTGGAGACGTACTCTGGGTGATGAGACCATTGATGAGACGTGATCCATCTATAGCCGTCACAGTAATGGGTGTTTTTAAAGTGATCACTGGTAGGGACCATTGATTCACTAGTGATTTAGAAATGAAATTTCCTGCTGCTCCGGAATCAATCAATGCCTGTGACTCAAAGGATTTGGTAGCAAAGGAAATCGTAACATCGAAAGCGCAGACTTTAGATTTCATAGACAATGGAGAGGACTCCAGGGACCCTAACTTCACCTCTCCAGAACTAGTTAGGGCCTGGCATTTCCCGATTTCTTAGGGCAAGAACTGAGCATATGTGTGGAATCAGCACAATAGATACAGAGTCTATTCTTTACTCTTCGTTTCCTCTCTTCTAAAGATAATTTGGAACGTCCTATCTCCATGGGAATCACAGAAGGTGAAACTGGACGAAATTGAGGGTTTAAACGAAGAGGTGCTTTAGCAGAAGTTGTTTTCTCAGATTCTCTTTCACGAAATCTCATGTCTACACGATGGCAAAGAGAGATCAAATCTTCTAGTGACGAAGGAAGCTCTTGGGTAGTCAGTGCATCTTTAATTTTATCGGAGAGCCCCTGCCAGAAGGCGGCAACTAATGCTTCAGTGTTCCACTGAAGTTCAGAGGCTAAGATCCTAAATTGAATGACATACTGTCCTACTGTATGGGAGCCTTGTCGCAAACGAAGAATGCTGGAAGCAGCGGAGGTCACACGACCTGGTTCATCGAACACACTTCGGAACGTGGAAATGAATTTGGCACTATCTTGTAGAATTGGATCGTTTCTTTCCCACAGAGGGGAGGCCCAAGCCAGGGCTTGTCCAGAAAACAATGAGATAAGATAGGCCACTCTGGAACGATGGGTAGAAAAATTTTGAGGTTGGAGTTCAAAATGGACTGAACATTGGTTAAGGAAACCTCTACAAGTTTTGGGGTCCCCGTCATATTTTGACGGAGTAGGCAGGTGAAGCGTAGGAGCTGTAGACACCTGGGATGGCACTGGGGAAACGGAGGAAAGCACAGGAGCTTCAATACTAGCTGTAACAGTCTGTCCAGATGTTCCTTGGGAGGTTAACGATTGGTAACATTGAAGTAACAGCTGTTGGCGAGCATCCTGTTGCTCCACACGGCTGACCAGATGCTGCAGCATCTCTTTAGCAGTAGGTTCCGTATCTGGGTCTGTCATGGCCTGATCTTACTGTCACGGGCACTAGGAGTCTTTACCCAGGGATCACCAGGTGATAGGCTTACCAGAGCAGTATAGGTGGTAATATGGTACTCTGGTAGCAGGGTGATCACGGAACAGGAAAAGCAGATGATGAGATGCTCAGGAAAGTCTATGACTAGCAGCACTGGCAATATGGAGGTAGTAATACACGAGGAACTGTATGGACAAAGGACACGTGAAGGTAGTCAGTGGTCTGCGGTAGCAAGTTGTACCACTGCTATAGTGAGGAGGAATGTCCAACAGAAACGAGGAGGTGATGAGAGTCAGCGGTCTGCGGATAGCAAGTTGTACCGCTGTCTGAGTGAAGGAATGGAATCCAAGTGGAGGTATCCGGGGAGTCAGTGGTCTGCGTTAGCAAGTTGTACCACTGCTATGTGAGAGGATACTGGAACAGGTGAAACTGTAAACAGGAGTCAGTGGTCTGCCACTAGCAAGTTGTACTACTGAATATATATGTGAGGAGGTGCACGGGGAGAGACTGCAACACAATATATACACGGGCACCTTGACTTTGATCCACAGTAATATGCACAATATAAATGTATAAATGACTGAACAACACTGCCAATATAGAAAGTCTCTTGAAGTAATCCGGCATAAGATAACACAGTCAATGATGGCAGTAGAGTCAGCAGATAGTACACTCCAGAGGAGAACCAACACAGTCAATGATGGCAATAGACTCAGCGGATAGTACACTCCAGAGGAGAACCAACACAGTCCAGCAAGGTATGCAATACACAGCACAGTCAATGGGAAGTATGCATACCGTGGTTCAGGAGAAGGCAGTCAGACAGGAGTGCAGAGATACCTGAAGGGCAGGAGGCCAGCAGGATAACACAGGAAGGCGTGGAGAGCGGATCAGCAGTAGATGGATGAGTAGCGCTGAGAAGTAACAGCAGCGGGTCTCTGCGGGAACACGGAGGTAACCAATAGCAACCAGCAGGTGCAGTAACGATGGGACACCGGAGCAGAGTTGAACTGGAACAGATGATCACGGAGAGTAGCGGGTAGCAATAGTGGCAGCAGACTCAAGGAAACACGGTAGAGTAGACAAGGACTGAAGACTGAAGCGCACAGAGGCAGCGGATAGGAATCAGCTAAACAGTCACGATGAAACACAGACGGGTTGCAGGTTGAAGACTGTAGTGCACGGAGGCAGCGGATAGGAATCAGCCAAACAGTCACGATGATGAAACACAGACGAGTTGCAGGTTGAAGCCTGTAGTGCACGGAGGCAGCGGATAGGAATCAGCTGGCAGTCACAATCATGAACAGGTGAGTGGATGTGGTTGAAGCCTGTAATGCACGGAGGCAGCGGATAGGCATCAGCTAACAGTCCCAATGATACATGGTAGAGTTGAAGTGATTAGAAGACTGTAGTGCACGGAGGCAGCGGATAGGAATCAGCTCACAGTCACGATGATACAGTAGATGGTAGAAGTGGTATGGGAACCACAGTAGCAGAAGTGGTTTGGAAACCACAGAGGTAGAAGTGGTTTGGAAACCACAGGAATCAGCAGGGCTGAATAAACAAGGAAACACAGGAACACCTTCAGAGACTCATGGGGAATGAGACTCCAAGATCAGGCAACGTGGTGTTGACCACAGGTGCTTAATATAGGGAGGTTGCCTGATCTGCCAATTAAGTTAAAGGAACATACACTGAAGGTTTGGAAAGGGCTGCGCATGCGCAGTCCCTCAGGATAGAGGACGTCCACGGTTCCTAATAGTCCGGGAAGAAGCACTCACAGTCCGGTGAGTGACAGTAACATAGCATTAAGACGCTCTACCAGAGCCTTCTCAAATATTTTAACGTCTGTGTTCAAGAGTGAGATTGGTCTGTAGTTAGCACAATTTGAAGGGTCATTGCCTTCTTTAGGAATAGCAATAATTCTAGCCTCAAGAGCTTCCTTGGAGAAGGATCCATCCCTCAACACACTATTGAACACATCGGTAAGATAAAGCGCAAGCAAGGCATTATATGTTTTATAATACATAAACTATAGAGCTTACTATAGAAATTCTTCTGTAATTTTATCCCGGTCCTGGATAATGACCCCTAAGTGTGATTTAATTTGAGTGGCATTGATACATGACACCTTGGCCCTCAACCTGGACACCAGCAACCTGTCCACATTATCATCTTTTTCATAAAAGGTCTGATTTAGGCATTTGAGTGTGTTTTCAGTTTCGGTAGAGAGTAAAAGATTGAGCTCAGCTCTAGCTGCCATTAGTTTATTATAGTCCTCTGGTTGACCTGTGGATTTGTTGGTAGCATCTAAGGTGGCAACTCGTTCTGAGACCTCAAGAAATGTTTGGGTTTTCATTTTTTTAGCGAAGGAGGCTGCTCTTATTAGGGTACCACGAATCACAACTTTGTGGGCATCCCAGAGAAGCATAGGAGAAATCATTTGATCAGCGTTTGTGGAGAAATAATTTTGGATTTCATCGACAATTTGTGATTTTAAGTTAGGGTTAAGCAGGGTCCTGTCATTTAGACACCTAGTGTATTGCCGATGCCCAGATCGAGGGCCCGCAACTTCCACCACAGCCAGGCCATGTTCTGACCAAGTGCTCGGTAATATATCAACATTAAGAATATGCTGAGTTAGTTCAACACACAGAAAGACCATGTTCAGGCAGGTGTACACCCCATGAACTGGGGAAAAGAAGGTGTCATTTCTAGTAGTAAGTCCGTTAACTCTCCATGTGTCAAACAAGAGGTGCTGGGAGACAAGAGCTCTCAAAGCCTTGGAATTAGCGGTCACAGCCTGGATGTTGGATCTTGGGGGAGGCTGGGATCTGTCCGGATGGTTATCTAGTGTGGCATTAAAATCTCCTGCCTCAACCACTCTACCTGGGGCAGCACGGTGGCCTAGTGGTTAGCACTTCTGCCTCACAGCACTGGGGTCATGAGTTCGATTCCTGACCATGGCCTTATCTGTGAGGAGTTTGTTTGTTCTCCCTGTGTTTGCGTGGGTTTCCTCCGGGTGCTCCGGTTTCCTCCCACACTCCAAAAACATACTGGTAGGTTAATTGGCTGCTATCAAAATTGACCCTAGTCTCTCTCTCTGTCTGTCTGTGTATGTGTATGTTAGGGAATTTAGACTGTAAGCTCCAATGGGGCAGGGACTGATGTGAATGAGTTCTCTGTACAGCGCTGCGGAATCAGTGGCGCTATATAAATAGATGATGATGATGATGATACCCTTGCGATGCAGGGATAGGAGGTCACCTATAGTCTTGAAAAAATGAATTTGTTGTTGGGGCATAAACATTAAGGAAAGGTTCCCCTACAAGGAATAGGTAGCGTCCCTTTGGGTCCCTGACTTCCTTAAGTGATTTAAATTGAAGTTGTTTTGCAAAAAGAATTGCGACTCCCTTTTTTTTACATACTGGGTCACAAGCATGATAAGAACACAGGAATTATTTAGATTTAAGTTCAGGGTGATGAGAGCCAGAGAAATGAGTTTCCTGTAGGAACAAAATTTCACCCTTTATTTGTCGAATAGTGTGAAACACTGTAGTTCTCTTACGTGGACAATTCAGTGCCTTTACATTTAGGGTCAAAATTTGAATTGCCATAAGGAGTAAATGAGGAAATTATGCAGAAGCGAGATAAATATGCAGTTCTCGGGCCACCGGTTGCCCATGAGGTCAGTCTCAGAAGGAGGGGGAGGGGGGCTGTAATGGAATAGGATATTGAGAGCTAGGGTCATCAGTGTGAATAGCCAGAGGAATCTGACCCAGGTAGGTGAGCGGCTAGTAAGCCGAGTGTCCGAAGCTGGTCCTTGTGACTAGAGGGGGGTGGTGTGGCACTGGATGCCACTAGATGCCTAGATGTGTGTAGTGGTAACAATGGTTCAAGGTGCATGGTAGGACCAAAACAATGAACAAATAAACATATCTCTCTCTCTCTCTCTCTCTCTATATATATATATATATATATATATATATATATATATATATATATGGGGTGGAACATTAGTGCAAAACAGAAAAAATAATATCAAAAACTTTATACCAATCTTGGCAAAACATAATACAAACTAAGCACAGTGAGAACAGCAGAAAACTTAGCTGTGGTATGATGTGAACAAGTGACAGGTATCAGAAGGCTTGATCACCTAAGCCCATGTATTGGAAGTTGGAACAATAGACGGATATGTTGGAAGAGCGCTACAGTGCCTGCAGAACAAGGGACAAAAAAAAAAAAAATACGAGCAGAAAACACAACTTAAGTAATATAAACTGCAAATACAGGGAGTATTGAGTCCAGAATCTGTGTATGCTCCGGTGCTCTAGTATGACTCCCTTGAGACCCTTAGAAAACTAACAGTCCCAAGGTACTTTTTGTTTCTTCGGTGTCTTGTTAAACAAAGAGCCTATATCTTGAAGAGGGTAAACGTAGAACTCTAAAGGCAGTTCAGGTGATGGGAGGGTTGCTGGGTTTGGATGCGACTGTACGCTAAACTGATCTTGGCGCCCTCTGAGGTACAGCAGTAGGCCCTTCCACAGTTGTCCTTGGAGAGGATATAGAGGTGGGTAACTGTATATTCAAGTTCTGCAGAAGCGATCAAGCATCTTCTAGGGATTTAGCTGATAGCACCCGGCCATCTTACTGAACTTGGAGGGAGAAGGGGAATCCCCACATGTATTTAATGCCATTTTCACGCAGGGCCTGGGTAGCAGCTTTCAAATCTATACGCTTAATTAAGGCGGTGGAAGCTAGGTCCTGAAAGATGAGTATTTTGACACCATCTATCTGGATCTCAGAGCGATGTCTTGCCTCTCGAAGAATCTGATCCTTTGTCTTATAGTAATGCAGGTGGAGGATAATGTCTCTCGGGGTGTTGGGATCTTGAGAGTGAGGGCGTAGCGCCCAGTGTGCTCTATCAAGGAGAAACATGTCGTCAGAGATAGAAGGGGCAACATACGGAATAGGTGGAGAAGATAGTCCTCCATTTGGAGCCCTTCAACAGTTTCTGGGATGTTACTGATTCTGAGATTGTTGCATCGGCCTCTGTTTAGGAGGCCACAACGTATATGTGCAAATTCTTGTTCTGTTGAAATTGGATGACCCCCTCTTGCGTTCTCTCTAGCGTGTCAACCCGAGTGCCCAGTTCTGCCATTTCTGAGGAAAAATTAGACATGGCCTTGGTGACTTCCTCCTTAATGGTTTCTTTGATGTGTTTCATTTCAGAGAGGAGGGTAGCAATGTCCTGTCTTTCACCTTTTAAACCAATGGGGAAAAAAGCAAACAAAAAAACATATAGGCACCGTTAACATGCTCCTCCTCCCCATCGAGACTGACAAGCCTGACAAGGGTTTTGTCAGAAACTAACAATACAGAGTAGCTTCGCTCTAATTGGTACGAGAAAGCTGCTCTAATTGGTTAGTAGCATCTAAACTCCATGGGGGGATTAACCTCTATGAACTACATCTATACTTATCAATGACCTAAATTGTATAAATGTAGTTCATAGCGGATAAACCCCATATGGAGTTTAACTGCTACTAACCAATCACAGTGGTTTTCTCATGAAGAAAGGGGATGATATTTTAGAAGATCAGCATCTGCTTTTGTGGCTGTGTGTGTTGTTAGTTACATTCTGCAAATTATATAAATATGTTTCTGTGAATGAGACAGGTAAAAGGGAAATGTTCTGTGGATCACGAGAAAAGGTTGGTACACTAATAATTTACAAGGGGAATGCTGTGCACTATGCAGTTCAATAAGACACATGTTTATTATGGATCAATAATATATTCAAAACCTACTAGAAAAATATGTTCTTTCTCCCTCACCTTTATCCGCACACTATGGAGTAAAGACACACATTGTCACCACCGCACCATGTCATATTTGAGACTATTTTAAGAGTAAGACATGACAAAAACTATTGTCCACATAAAATATTACAGTGTGACTAGAAAGGTTTGAGCTTTATATAGCTTGTAACACTGAGACAAAGAAACAGGTTCAGTTATGACAATGCCACAATTACTCAGGGGCGCCAGGCAACCTCAGTAACAGCTGCTGTCCATGTCTTGTATTCAAGAAAGAACTAACTACAGAAACAGCTGAGATTGTGGAGCATTGTTACAGCATGAATTGTGTTCAACTAGCAGAGTTCTATTGTATATTTAACTTTATACAAAAGGAAGACTTGAGAAATGATAATTACACCTGTTTTCTTTCCTGTTTTTTTTAGAAACTTGACATCACTTATTACTTAACTTTCTCTTTCAATAAAACTTTTAAAATGGTAGTGTAAAATGTTTTCCTATCTTGATTCCAAACAGTAGAAAAGTTTCAGCATATAGTGTTAGTTATTGCACAATGCTTATAAATATATGCAGAGCTCAGTATTCTATTTTGCTACTAGATATTTGTTCTTTTCATTTAGCCATCCATTCACATTTTTAGGTTTGAATTAGAACATTCACATGGATAGACCATGCTGTAGCCAATCATGAAACTAAAATATTCTTCATAGGACTACCAACCTTTAGCCAATAATTACATTACGATGTTAACAGTGATAGACCAACCCATAGCCAAACGGAACAGAACTACAGTGGATACGGAGGCCACATGAAGTGAATACCACTACCACTGGACCCCTTCATATCAGTGACTGCCTGTGAGTCTAATGTTAGGGCCAGGACCATAATTGTACAGAACCCTGTAAATCGCGCACATACAGGGTCAGTGGTCTATTATGAAGATAGGGGGTATTTCACATTGTAAAATATTGTGAGGGTGCTGTGCAATGACATCACCACAGACAGGGGCAGTCTGAGCTGGGGGGCAGGGGGGCATCTGCCCCCCGGGCCAGTCCCATAGTGACCTCTGACATCACGTCACACTGCGCAGAGCCACGTCAGGAACAGATGCTGCCCGGCATTAGACTGCTCATGCAAATCCCAGCATTGGCCACCCTACTGCTGCATTCTGCATGCAGTAGGGTACAAGTGTATTGCTCTAGACAAACGAGTTAAGAATGCGCGGTCAAAAACACAGATCGGAGCCACCAGCGGGGAAATTACCCAGCACTCAGTGCCAGCTCACATACCGCCCGGACAGGACACCGCTGCCCGCCTGACCTCACAGCCATATCGACATCGCTCCTGCTCAGACCGGTCAGCGTCTACCCAACCTACCCGGGACCGCGCACAAGACCCCTGCCATAAACCATAATGGTAGTTTGACTACCATCAGAAGGTAATTGCATACTTTTGTCACATCTGAACGGGATACACATTCACCATTACAGCCCCTACTGTGCATTCCAGGCTGCCAAAGTTAATACAGGCAGAAGCACTATTTACATCCATCTACCAGCGGCACGGACACTCTTATCAGTGCAATACCTACAGCATCCATTAGAAATACTGCTCTGCATGTTGAACACTGTAACATTTACCTCTGTTTAATACTGTGCCATATTTATACTGTCTACTGTTTATATTTGCTTTATACTGTACGAATCCAATACATCTATACTCATTCATTAATCACCCGCCCACCACACCTACCCTTGGTTCACATTGGTCACTACTCATCAGTGTA
The DNA here is from genome assembly GCF_038048845.1 of Mixophyes fleayi. Lineage (NCBI taxonomy): Eukaryota > Metazoa > Chordata > Amphibia > Anura > Limnodynastidae > Mixophyes > Mixophyes fleayi. The sequence goes on from NC_134402.1 coordinate 359,614,248, forward strand.
CTTGAGCTATACTTGACAGCAATAACACTGCGGTATTCTCTTCACAAACTCATAGTATTCTCTTGAGTATCAAACTTTGTGTTTGTTTTATATAGCAATCAAACTTCATTGTAATCTAGATAAAGTTACACAGTATTAAAACATCTATAAAAAGTCTTTAAAATGGAACTGTTAATTCACACATTAATACATATACTTGTCCCTTTTCATTTTATTATAATATAGAAATAAACTGTTTTTGTACTTTTAAAGTTATTGTTGATACCATATTGGTTTTGTTGACTCTCTTTTCCACTTACAGAGCTAGTTTACTGTTTTTCTTTGAAATAAATATTCAAAAACATTTAACCTACTGATGCATCAATTAATGTAATTTTATTGGTATCTATTTTTATTTTTGAAATTTACCAGTAGCTGCTGCATTTTCCACCTTAGGCTTATACTCGAGTCAATAAGTTTTCCCAGTTTTTTGTGGTAAAATGAGGTGCCTCGGCTTATATTCGGGTCGACTTATACTCGAGTATATACGGTAAGTTAAATACTGCCTGTTTTTTCATGTAGCACACAAATATCAACTTTAAATTTCAGTGTACAAATAAGCTATCAATTATTTGTGTGCTACATGAAAAAACAGGCAGTATTTAACTTATGTGCAACACAGAATACTAATTTGAACCCCTTGCATTGCAACATGGTGTCACTCACCAGACTGTTAGTTCCTCTGGCTCAAGACCTAGGTCTCTCTCTGTCTTGCCGGCGCCTGTCTTGCGCCGCGGCCGCCCGCCATCTTGACCAGGGGTCTGCGCATGTGCAGACCTACAGACTGTTAAAACCTTGTTCCTCCCCTCATTGGATGATTAATTACTTCTCACTATTTAGGACACCTGCGGCCTACTACCTTTGCCTGTTCTTGGTCCTCATTCTGCTGAGGTACCAAGGAGTTCCCTGTTCCTGTTTTTAATATCTGTCAGCCGCAGACCGCTCCATGCTACCTCGTATCTTACCTGCACAAGTCTCTACTCCACGCCAGTGGTAATACCTGTCAGCCACAGACCGCTCCATGCTACCTCGTATCTTACCTGCACCTGGACAAGTCTCTACTCCACGTCAGTGGTAATACCTGTCAGCCGCAGACCGCTCCACGCTACCTAGTATTCTACCTGCTCCTGGACAAGTCTCTACTCCACGTCAGTGGTAATACCGGTCAGCCGCAGCCCACTCCAAGCTACATTGTATGTTATCTATTATCGGAACGAAGTTTCTATTGTGCATCTGTAGTGATAGCTGCTAGTCGCTGACTTCTCTACTACACTGTAATATTGGCTGCTTGTATAGACTTTCCTTCAGTTGTCAAGCATCAGTCTGTTTCAAGTTTACCTGCATGCTAGGCACTTCGGAACTTCTCATTTCCAGTTACTACTGGTCATCATACTCGCTGTGTCATTACTGTTTCTACTACTCAGAGACTATATATCTTCTGGCATTCCTTCTCCTATCCAGCTCGAGGAGATCCGTGTTCTCATTGTGTATAGCTGTATCCGCATATTTACCATACTCCCCAGAGGGCCGCGACCTGCACAGTGGAAGCCGCTAAAACCCATACTTCCTTGCGGGAGTTCCTGGAGAAGACCAGCCACTGTGTTAGACTCCGCGCCTCTGGTGAGTAAAGCTACATCTGGTAAATTCTGAGTTTAAACTCCTAGTGCCCGTGACACATGGTTCTGGAGACTGAAATAATACGTTTCTCAAGTTAAGATCCTTAATAAATCGGGCCCTAGAATCTGATTGGTTGCTATAGGTAACATCTCCACTTTTCAAACCTGCTGGAACCACACAGCTTGATACATTTATCCCCAAGCCTGTTGTCAGTTTGATGTAACATTAGCTGTATAAACAAAGCTTAACAGTCAGAAGTTACAAAGTGTATTATATGCAGCAGATATACAGTAAAAGGTGACACATATTACACATTGACTTTTGTATTTTGTGCAGTGGAGGCGTTTGTTCACCCTATTCAAGGCAGGAGAGGTAAAGCTCTACATTAGTCCTTTCTCTAGGACACCAAGGAGACAAACTTTTAAGGTAAGTCACAGAAGTAGAAACGGATGTGGAATATATCTCTTCATATACACCCTGTAAGGAAATTAATTGTGTAACTAGGTCCATAGAAACATGTTAATTTTTACAGTGTCATTTATATAAAATAAGTGACTTCACCACCAATGTAGCTTTTGAATAACCACATTTCATTTATGGTCGTCCCCTTGTTTTAACAAGAAGAATAGCTCCGTTAGTTATTTTTTAAATTATGAATAATACATATGAATAATACATGATGAATAATACATACATGTCTCTGGAAAATGTTTCTCCCAGTAAATATTCCTGTTTTTCAATACCTACTAACTAATAAAGTTATATTTGAAGCCATGTATTTTTATTTTCTGAGCTTTATAAATTGATATTATTTACAGTGCAAAAAAGAGGTAGAGTCACATGTGTGTTGTTTTGCAAAGTGTTCCTGGAAATTATTTTAAAACGCCGGTAACTGTGATATTTATATAGGACAATCAGGGCCGGACTGGCCATTGTGCACTTCTGGCAAATGCCAGAAGGGCTGATGGCTAGTTGGGCCGATCCAGCGGGGCAACATGCTCACTGTGCGCTGCTCGGCGGACGGAGTTTCAGTGTGATGTGCAGCCAAAAATCACATGGGACGGCACCTGTCACATGGTGCGCGTCCCATGTGATTGCTGGCATCGGCCGCACATCACACTGAAACTCTGTCCGCCGAGCAGTGAGGTAACAAAGTAAGTGTGTCTCACCTGACTGGGGGAGCTGTGGCTATGTTTTACAGACTGGGGGGGCTGTGGCTATGTTTTACAGACTGGGGGGGCTGTGGCTATGTTTTACAGACTGGGGGGGCTGTGGCTATGTTTTTCTGATTGGGGGGGCTGTGGCTATGTTTTACAGACTGGGGGGGCTGTGGCTATGTTTTACAGACTGGGGGGGGCTGTGGCTATATTTTACAGACTGGGGGGGCTGTGGCTATGTTTTACAGACTGGGGGGGGGCTGTGGCTATATTTTACAGACTGGGGGGGCTGTGGCTATGTTTTACAGACTGGGGGGGCTGTGGCTATGTTTTATTGACTGGGGGGCTGTGGCTGTGTTTTACTGACTGGGGGGGACTATATATATTGTGTGCGTGGGGCCATGTTCATATTGTGTGCGTGTGGGTGCAGTATTTTATTATAATATGTGAGGGAAGAGAGGACCTTAATATAGTGTGGGAGGTAGGCTATTAAATGGTAGAGTGTAGGTGGGGGCTAATTTTTTAAGGTGAGGTGAAGGAACCTTTAATTTCACGCTGGTGTGGTTTAGGGTTATCAATTGAATATGGGGCTGATTTGTGGGAGGAGAGCTATTTATTTAATGTGAATATAAGTTATTTAGTGCTGGGGATGGTTGTGGAAAATGGCTAGATTTATTAAACTTTAATGCTATTTAATTTATTGCTGGGACTGTTTGGAGGGAGCGAAATATGTTTTGCGTAAATGGTTATATTGTTAATTTAATGTTGGGGCTGGTTGGAGGGACATAGGTATACTTATTAAATGTGAATATTATTATTGTGGGGACTGGAGGGAGGCCTAATTATAAAACGTGAGTGCTATTGTTTTAACACCGGGGCAGGTTGGAGTTATCTACATCTCATGTACCCCATTTTTTTCAAAATAGGGCATCCAATATTCCAGGATCAAGACAAAAAAGAACAGAGCTAAAGAAACCAGTGGTGAAAGTGACCAAGACAGGTAGGAGAGAGCAGGACAGTCTGCCAACTCTCCTGAATCTGGTGGGGCAGTCCTTAATTTGGGTGAGTGTCTCACTTAGTCAGGATTTGGTCCGACTGCAAGGACAGTTGGGAGGTATGTCCCGCTTCACCACGTACTGCTTGTGAAGGCAGAGCTGTGTGCATCTAACAGTAGTGCACACAGTATTGCCTGTGTATTTGTCTAAAATGATAAACCATGTTACCTAATAGGGGCCCTGCTGTCTTAAATACCCTGGGCCCCCTGTCCCTTATCCACCTCTGGTTAGGGACAGGACACAGCCTGCAGAGCAAACCGAGGAGCTCGAAGTATTACAAGATTTGGTAAGCTCGTGAGACAAAGAGCTTCCTTGCTCACTCTACAGGAAGTTCCCACCCTTATGGATGTCAGCAGCACCAGAAGCATAGATAAGTACAGTGGGCTGGGGATGGCGTGATGTGGCTGGGAGGGCGTGATAAATGTAATGTTTTATTATAATGTATGTATCAATGTCCCATGTTGGCCACACCCACAACACAATGTGGCCACGCCCACAGATGGGCCTGTGTACTTTAAATGCCAGGGCTGATTTTTACTCCCAGTCCGGCCCTGAGGACAATAGAGCATGTCAAATGTAATATAAACTCCTTTTTGGTATTATATTGTTATGCGGAAAATGGGGAGTGACTGTTAGAACTCCTGTATAAAGATACATATTATAATAGTTTTTAATTATATAATGCTTCTATATTGCAGTCGAGGCTAAGCACCAGCATATCTTTACCATACTTTATCTGCAGATTCTGCCTAATGATGCTTTTAGCTGTTAACAAGCTAGCCTTCAGAGAGTTATTTGGGTGTACTACACCAACAAACTGTATCCTATTTTAGCCTCCTGAACTGTCTATTAAATGCATAATGTGACTGTATGAAATGCATACATGTGACTGTAATAAATGCATACATGTGACTGTAATAAATGCATACATGTGACTGCAGGTATAGAAGAGAAAGGAGGACTCGACATTGGATAGCAGTCATACATATTTTAATCAAAATATGGACTAAAATATCATAGTTTGGGGGGAATTCAATTGGCCGCAATGCGCCCTGCGCACTATTACCGTTATTACGGTAATAGTGCACGTAATTACTGTTAATACTGTAATTTGAATGCTGGCTTATTTTTCGCGGCTCCCTATGCTACGAGCAGAAATCTGGGTTAAATTTACCATATTAATGGTATTACACTTACCACGGCGGTATTCTGGGGGGAATTGAATCCCCCCTTTGATTGTACAGATATACATAAATAAAAACATTATTTATCATTGTTATTTGTTGTTGGTGTTTTAACAGTTGTAATTAAATAATACAAGTGCAAAATGTCAAAATGATACATGAAACATAAAGTTGAAATGCAATGTTTACGTTTATTATGACTGATTCAATATTTATTACACTCCGGATAACAATTGCAAATGAGCCCATCTCCCCCAGTCTACAGCAGTGATGGGCAGCAGATGCATGCAGCCCTCCAAGCCATCACCAGCAGCTCTCAGCTCATTTCTGCTTTATTGTCAGATTTATTTGCTGTAGCTGGTGACACTTGTTTATCTGACATTAAAATATCTGCTAGTATGTTATTACAAACAGATGCCTCGTTCTTTGATTAAATGTACTGTTTTAACTTCTTACTGAGATTAAGTGTAATGTGTGGCCTTGTTGAAGGTTAGAGGGACACCCATGTAGACCCTGAAGTGTATCAAGTTTACCATCTCTGGTCTATAGTAAATAAAAGGCTGCGATAATAAAAATTCCAAATGGTAAATTAGACCAGGCCCATTTATCCTCTTTGTTATAATTATTTAATTACAGACTTGTAGATGTCACTTTTACCTATCTATTCATGACCTTATGTATAGAGACACTGCTTTGTACAAGGTATTTCATTACCAAGGCAATTGCAAGCCTACACAGACCTAAAAGGTTTAAGCTTTTGTACACTACACTCTTCCAGGGCCATCTTTTCTATTGGGCACGATGGGCAGGTGCCCGGGGGCCCCAAGGGCAAGGGGGCCCCATAGGCAGGGCTCTTAATTGGAATAAATCACCCTGCAAAAAAAAAACCTGCAAGGGTCACAGAGCAAGTACATCTATCTATCTCTATCTCTATATATCTTTATCTTTATCTCTATTCCTATACATATATATATATATATATATATATATATATATATATATATATATATATATATATATATGTATAGGGGCCCCGGTGCACTGCTTTGCCCAGGGGCCCATGATGTTGTTAAGATGGCCCTGCACTCTTCCCTCCACCATTCTAGATTAAGGACACACAAACAAACATGTTAAGTTTCCATGAAGGAAATGTGTCCGAAATCAGACCTGTCCTCATTTATAAAGTGGAAAAATAAATTGGCAGAGGTGCAGCACAAAACCATCTCAGAAAGTGCTTTACACTTTCATTAGCTGCGTCTAGATTTTCACCAAAGCACATACGTCTACAGAGCAAGATGGTGGCATTTGCAGAGGGGCACTAGCTTGTTCCAGCCATTGGAAGGAATTGTAGTGAGGCCATTACTTGCAATGTACTGAGAAGGTACGCCTAGTTTTGTGGAGCAGTGCAGCATTTAGATTTCAGTTTACAGAGAGATTAAAAGAAAGGTACAATGTGCATCTGTAGTGGTTTTACCTGCTGTGTGGAGAGCTGCACAGCCATTATTGCCCTAGCTCTACGGTATGGAGATAAAGTCCTCTCCTATATGTTTATTAGGACACATTTGACACGTTCCACTTATACTCTTGCAGAGATTATGTTATTCTAGGGATGTGCACCGGCGACTTTTGAGGTCTCGTGTTTTGTGTTTTGGATCCGGATTTTCATTATTTTTGGGGTTCGGATTTGTCTCGCAAAACACTTGACGAAAGGTTTCGGTTCGGATTTAAGGTTTTGGATTCGGATTTTTTTTGAAAAAAACATAAAAAGTTTAAAAATCAAGTTTTTGGGCTTATTTTCACTCCTACGCTATTATTAACCTCAATAACATTCAATAACAAGCATTTCCACTAATTTACAGTGTATTCTGAACACCTCAAAATATAGTTATTAGTCCAAAACGTTGCAACGAGGTATCTTTCTGGACTGCGTAGAAGAGTGGGTCACCACAATATATATAATAAGAAAACCATCAACTTGTATGATTCGCAGCAATAAATGTACCTGGACTGCGTAGAGGAGTGGGTCACCACAATATATATAATAAGAAAACCATCAACTTGTATGATTCGCACCAATAAATGTACCTGGACTGCGTAGAGGAGTGGGTCACCACAATATATATTAAAAACCCTGAACTTGTATGATTCGCACCAATAATGTACCTGGACTGCGTAGAGGAGTGGGTCACCACAATATATATTAAAAACCCTGAACTTGTATGATTCGCAGCAATAAATGTATCTGGACTGCGTAGAGGAGTGGGTCACCACAATATATATAATAAGAAAACCATCAACTTGTATGATTCGCACCAATAATGTACCTGGACTGCGTAGAGGAGTGGGTCACCACAATATATATAATAAGAAAACCATCAACTTGTATGATTCGCACCAATAATGTACCTGGACTGCGTAGAGGAGTGGGTCACCACAATATAAATTAAAAACCCTGAACTTGTATGATTCGCACCAATAATGTACCTGGACTGCGTAGAGGAGTGGGTCACCACAATATATATTAAAAACCCTGAACTTGTATGATTCGCAGCAATAAATGTATCTGGACTGCGTAGAGGAGTGGGTCACCACAATATATATAATAAGAAAACCATCAACTTGTATGATTCGCACCAATAATGTACCTGGACTGCGTAGAGGAGTGGGTCACCACAATATATATAATAAGAAAACCATCAACTTGTATGATTCGCACCAATAATGTACCTGGACTGCGTAGAGGAGTGGGTCACCACAATATAAATTAAAAACCCTGAACTTGTATGATTCGCACCAATAATGTACCTGGACTGCGTAGAGGAGTGGGTCACCACAATATATATTAAAAACCCTGAACTTGTATGATTCGCAGCAATAAATGTATCTGGACTGCGTAGAGGAGTGGGTCACCACAATATATATAATAAGAAAACCATCAACTTGTATGAATCGCACCGAATAATGTACCTGGACTGCGTAGAAGAGTGGGTCTCCACAATATAAATTAAAAACCCTGAACTTGTAGGATTCGCACCAATAATGTACCTGGACTGCGTAGAGGAGTGGGTCACCACAATATAAATTAAAAACCCTGAACTTGTATGATTCGCACCAATAAATGTATCTGGACTGCGTAGAGTAGTGGGCACTGGGCACCACAATAAAAAATATATAGAAAACCTTCAACAGGTCAGAATTACACCCAAAAATAGTATCTGGACTGCATAGAGGACTGGCCACTGGCCACCACAATATAATATATAGAAAACCTTCAACAGGTCAGAATTAGACCCAAAAATAGTATCTGGACTGCGTAGAGTAGTGGGCACTGGGCACCACAATAAAATATATAAAAAACCTTCAACAGGTCTGCATTACACTCAGGCCCGGTGCTCCCATTAGGCAAGGTTAGGCACTTGCCTAGGGCGCCGGGCTCTGGAGGGCGCCACAAGAATTTAAATTACTTTAAAACTGTGCGGCGACCGCTGACCATACCTGTCACGGCCGCCGTACAGCATTCAGATGGACGGGGGAGGGGGAGAGGCTATTGCTCACCACCGCCGCCTCTCTGCTCTGTCTCCTCCCCTCCACTCACTAGTGTCAGTGAGTGGAGGGGAGGAGACGGAGCAGAGAGGCGGCGGTGGTGTGACAAGGTAAGGAAAGACGGGGTGAGGGGGGAGGAGGGCGCCGATTTTTTTTTGGGGGGGGCGCCGATTTTTTCAAAATGCCTAGGGCGCCATGGACCCTAGCACCGGCCCTGATTACACTGCACATACGGCTGCTCCTCCATCCTCTCCATCATATACATGTTGGAGTTTCAGCGTGTGACAACCTCTTGTTTTTGATAATGTCAGTGCATTTTGAATATTTTTCAATTTGCCCCACACCACTGAATGTACTTTATCTATGATACGCATCTATCTATCTTGACTGCGTAGTGTGGTGGCCCCGGTACACAATTTGGTACCGAGGCCACAATATAATTAAAAAACCCTTCACGGGTCAGAATTCCACCAAAAAAGGGTATGGACTGCGTAGTGTGGTGGCCCCGGTACACAATTTGGTACCGAGGCCACAATATAATTAAAAAATTGGGCATCAACTGTCACCGTTGTTTAATATCTGATACACCTAAATATGGACTGCACAGTGGAGTGGCCCCGGTAGTAAATTTGATGCCGGGGCCACAATACCTCCATCAACCCTCTAAATCCCACTCCACTGATGGCGGACACCGGGCGCACGTCTAACACCAACATTGCAGTTACAGCCGCAGTTATACGCTTTGCAATAGGGTGACTACTATCGTATTTGGGGGTCATGGCAAACGACTGTTGGACGGTCAATTGTTTTGTGAAAGACTTAGCGGTCTTACGACTTCCCCTCTGGGAAGATGACCGACTAACAGCAGCAACAGCAGCAGTGGCAGTAGTAGGCGTACCGCTGCAGGATTCCTCGGATGAATCCCGTATTGAGGAGGACTCAGTCTGGCTGCTGACTTGGGCTGCAGGACTGAATCTGATGGAGATTGTGGAGGAAGTTGACGAGGAGGGTGTTGCTGGTGTGTATCCAACTGGACCACAGGATTTAGGTGTCCCTGTACCGATGAGGGTCCTAGCCCCAGTTCCTGAACTAACCACTGAACTATGAAGGTTATTCAGGTGACGTATAAGGGAGGATGTTCCTAGGTGGGCAAGATCCTTACCCCTGCCTTTTTGAGCTTTACATAAGCTACATATGGCCATACATTGGTTGTCTGGATTTGGATAAAAATAACTCCAGACCGAAGAGGTGCATTTTTTGGTCTTCTGACCAGGCATGACGATGGGCTTTTTCATCCCATGGACATCAGCTGTTTCCCCCCCTGGTGCCTCATTTACAATAACCACATCACCATCCTCATCATCAAGTTCCTCCACAGCGCCAGCTACATCATCAATAGGCTCCTCCCGAGCCACCTCTTCCCGTACAGTGATGGGAAGGTCAGGCTTGACAACCACCAACACCCTTGGACTCGCCTTGAGGATTTGTGATAATTTCTCTTTAGAAGGCAGAGTTGTTTGCTGTTTTGTTGCTGACAGCATAACTCTCTTCAATTTTTTGGAGGGGGGGGAGGAGGAGGAGGGATAAGATCCGTGGGTGAAGCTGAACCGCTAGTCATGAACACGGGCCAGGGCCTAAGCCGTTCCTTGCCACTCCGTGTCGTAAATGGCATATTGGCAACTTTACGTTTCTCCTCAGATGATTTTAAGTTTCTCTTTTTGCTACTTTTTCTTAACTTGGGCTTTTTGGATTTTACATGCCCGGTACTAAGAGATTGGGCATCGGGCTTGGAAGACGACGTTGATGGCATTTCATCGTCTATGTCATGACTAGTGGCAGCAGCTTCAGCATTAGGAGGAAGTGGGTCTTGATCTTTCCCTACTTTATCCTCCAAATTTTTGGTCTCCATTATATGTAGCACAAGATACTGCAGAATGTGTGAACTTGGAAATATTGCAGTACCAATGGACTTATACTGCTGGATTGGTTTTGCAAATTTGGTTATAATTACTTTTTTTTTAAAATTTTTATTTTAATATTTTTTATAATTTTTTTTTTATTTTTTAAAAACTTGGGAATAATGGGGAAATAACTATGCCCTTAGAAGCACAGAGCACAGGACACAGCACAGGACCCAGCAGCACTACGGAACTCAGCAGGACAGAGCACAGGACACAGCACCAATGGACTGATACTGCAGAATGTGTGAACTTTGTAATATTGCAGTACCACTGGACTTTTACTGCTGAATGTGTGAACTTGGTAATATTGCAGTACCAATGGGCTTATACTGCAGGATTGGTTGTGCAAATTTTGTGGTAATTAAAAAAAAATTAAATTAGTTTTTGGTATTTTTTTAAATAACTTTTTTTTATTTTTTTAAACACAGGGGAATATTGGGGAAATAACTATGCCCTTAGACGCACAGAGCACAGCACACAGCACCACTGGACTGATACTGCAGAACACAGCACAGCACAGCACAGCACAGAACTAAACAGCACAGCACAGAACTAAACAGCACAGCACGAGATCTACCAGGACAGAGGACCACCTAACACACCCTCCCTCTACCCTGATCAATGCCCGAGTGAAGATGGCGGCGACTAGCAGGGAATTTATAGGATCCGAGTATCGCGAGATCCGACAACGGGATTATGAGTCAGAGCCTCAGTTTCAGATTTGAATTTGGCGCCAATACCCGGATCTGTCTCGGATCCGACTCGGATCGGCAACGTTCGGGTGGGCTCGGATTTCAGAAATCCGAGTGCGCTCATCTCTATGTTATTCCCACACTATCATGATCAATATAAGCCATGGATGACACTAAACTGAACAGTATTTTAGGAGAAAAATGTAAACATTTAATGTAATGAAAGGGTAGTTATAAATTGGTAGGATGTTGGACTTTTATAGGAGGGTGTGACATTTATACTTATGTACAGTGCGTCTCTTCAGTTTTTTTCTCCCCACTCTGCTCATCCAGACATCTCGTTTGCGGAGGCGTCTCTCAAGATCAAAGAGTAGATCTGTACGTTCATACGTGAATGTGTGAATTTACTTGTTTAGAAATTCATCACTATTACTCCATTCCAGGCCTGTATGACTGAAGAAGAAATGCAATGAAGGAAGAGCACTGAACAGATGCTGGCAATAACAGGTGTTGTGTAGCTTATTTAATTTGAAATGTACTATTTTCAATAAGGAACATGGACTGTAAATCCTAGTAATAGGGACTGCTGCTGAGTTATGTGTGTGAAACACACTTCTATATGAAACTATTGTTTACATATTGTCACGGATCAATATAGAAATACAGCTAAGGAGGCATGGATAAGGTGAAAAAACAAACAATGTTTATTGCTGGAGAGTATGAACAGGTGATGAAATCATAAGCTTGCAGAAATACCAGATATTCAGCATTTGCAGGTAAATGGGAGGTGAGGAAAGATTCCAGGCATATACAGGGAAATGCACAGGTAAGTCCCAGGTTCACATATGAAACAGTTCAGCAGAATGTATCTTGAAATAGATCTCACCCAGCATAGATCCAGGAACACCACAGGAGGAAGTGACCTCAGAGTATAACATCAGGATGACAACAATAACCAGCAATGACTTCTGGGAGAGACAGGTTTAAGAAGGGACACACCCAGGTGCAAGGAATAATTACAGGGCAGGTTAACCCCTGATACAAACAAGTAGGGCACAATAGCAGCACCTCTGGTGAATGAAGGTACTGCTGCAGCACATAAAAATAAACACAAATACAGCACAGTGCAAAACAAACAGGGGCTGCAGGATGCAAGCAGCATTCAAAAGGGAGATGTTGCAAAGCAGACGGAGGCAGACTGTGACAGTACCCCCCCTTTAAAGGGCGGATTCCAGACGCCCAATTACCACCAATGTCTGAATTCATCGGAATCATAGTCCAGAATGGGGGGCCCTGCAGAAAAGTCCTCGTCTATGGGCAGAGAGGCAAAGGAGACCATGCCAGATGGAAGTTGAAGCACTGCAGAAGCTCCTTTATTTTTACGTCCTCCCCTTTTACGGGACTTCCTCAGAGTTGGGACCTACGCCAACTGGGAGGAGCACAAAGGTATCTCTTGACCAGGTGAGATGGGTGGTACTGCTGACAATGCAGAGGCCCCGCAAGATGGCATAGCGGGGGGTGTTTTAAACTTGCTGATAACTGCCTCAGTAAAGGATTGTAAGTACAATAAGATGGGGTGATCCGTCTCAATAAATGGGTTTGCCCATTCTAATGCCTCTCCCGTGAAATGGGATATTAGGAATAATACCTGTCTCCTAGGGCTACTAACAAGGCTTGGCATGGAAGGGATCTGTGAAGCATAAAACCTCAAAAGGGCATTAAATTGGGAAGGATGCCCTTCAAAAAAAAGTGACGGTTTGGACTTGGCAGCAGGCCCCGACTGGGCGGCAGGCTTGGCAGCAGACCCGGACTGGGCGGCAGGCTTGGCAGGGACAGCACTGAGAGAAGCCTCGGGGCAGACAACACTGTGAGAAGCCTCGGTGTAGGCAGCACTGAGAAGCCACGGGGCAGACAGCACTGTGAGAAGCCACGGGGCAGACAGCACTGTGAGAAGCCACGGGGCAGACAGCACTGTGAGAAGCCACGGGGCAGACAGCACTGTGAGAAGCCACGGGGCAGACAGCACTGTGAGAAGCCACGGGGCAGACAGCACTGTGAGAAGCCACGGGGCAGACAGCACTGTGAGAAGCCACGGGGCAGACAGCACTGTGTGAAGCCACAGGGCAGACAGCACTGTGAGAAGCCACAGGGCAGACAGCACTGTGAGAAACCACGGGGCAGACAGCACTGTGAGAAGCCACAGAGCAGACAGCGCTGTGAGAAGCCTAAGAGCAGACAGCACCAAGTGGCAACTCGGGCTGAACCGCATAGAGTGGCAACTCGGGCTGAACCGCATGGACAGGCAACTCGGGCTGAACCGCATGGACAGGCAACTCGGGCTGAACCGCATGGACTGGAAACTGGTCTGGAGCAGGCTTTAAGGGCAGCACCCCCTCTGGAGCAGGCTTCTAGGGCGGCGTCCCCACTGGAGCAGACTGTAGCTCAGGAACAGAGAGAGTGGCAGAAGACTCGGAACTGGAGACAGCAGCTGAAGACTCGGAACCGGACACAGTGGCAGCAGGCTCGGGACCGGACACAGTGGCAGCAGGCTCGGGAACCGGACACAGTGGCAGCAGGCTCGGGAACCGGACACAGTGGCAGCAGGCTCGGGAACCGGACACAGTGGCAGCAGGCTCGGGAACCGGACACAGTGGCAGCAGGCTCGGGAACCGGACACAGTGGCAGCAGGCTCGGGAACCGGACACAGTGGCAGCAGGCTCGGGAACCGGACACAGTGGCAGCAGGCTCGGGAACCGGACACAGTGGCAGCAGGCTCGGGAACCGGACACAGTGGCAGCAGGCTCGGGAACCGGACACAGTGGCAGCAGGCTCGGGAACCGGACACAGTGGCAGCAGGCTCGGGAACCGGACACAGTGGCAGCAGGCTCGGGAACCGGACACAGTGGCAACAGGCTCGGGAACCGGACACAGTGGCAGCAGGCTCGGGAACCGGACACAGTGGCAGCAGGCTCGGGAACCGGACACAGTGGCAGCAGGCTCGGGACCGGACACAGTGGCAGCAGGCTCGGGACCGGACACAGTGGCAGCAGGCTCGGGACCGGACACAGTGGCAGGAGACTCTGAACAAGAGGCAGATGATGGCACCTCGTGACAGGAGACAGAGGCTGGCACCTCGCGACAGGAGACAGAGGCTGGCACCTTGCGACAGGAGACAGAGGCTGGCACCACGCGACAGGAGACAGAGGCTGGCACCTCGCGACAGGAGACAGAGGCTGGCTCCTCAGAACAGGCGGCTGGAGCTGACGCCTCAGGACAGGCGGCTGGAGCTGGCGCCTCAGGACAGGCGGCTGGAGCTGGCGCCTCAGGACAGGCGGCTAGAGCTGGCGCCTCAGGACAGGCGGCTGGAGCTGGCGCCTCAGGACAGGCGGCTGGAGCTGGCGCCTCAGGACAGGCGGCTGGAGCTGGCGCCTCAGGACAGGCGGCTGAAGTTAGCAGATTGGGTCTCATCCCCGAGAACAGAAATGGTGGAGCAGAAACAATTTTGGAATGCAGAGAGAAAGCAACAGGGGATGGATCAGTAGGCTAACGTGGTCTACGGATAGGACAGTCCTGTAAGAAGTGCTCATTGCTGGCACAGTACAGATACAATTTGTTTGTTATTCTGCGCCGCCGCTCCTCTTCGGAGAGATGGGGGCGTGGGCCACCTGTGAACCGAGAATTAGTTAAGCCATAGTTCTTAGTAAAAGGCAAATTTGTTGAAGCACAATTAAGAGGGGCTGTTTGCACAGGTTCAGCAGCAGTAAAGGTGGATTGAGAGAAACCAGCAGCTTCTGTATTAGGAGAGACATAATCAGACAGTCTCCTGAGAGGGTCCACAAGTAAAGAGGAAAATCTAGCAAGCTGAGAACGTAGCAAGATAATGTGCATCTGTAAAGTTTGTAGCAGTGGAAATTCCCAGATTGGTGAAACAGACATGTTGCAAAAACCAAATGGAAAAAGAATGCAGAAAAAGGTCCCAGAAAAAATAAAATTTTCACCTGACTCCTAAGCTGTTTTGTGGGCTGGTTATACTGTCACGGATCAATGGATAAGGTGAAAAAACAAACAATGTTTATTGCTGGAGAGTATGAACAGGTGATGAAATCATAAGCTTGCAGAAATACCAGATATTCAGCAGTTGCAGGTAAATGGGAGGTGAGGAAAGATTCCAGGCAGCATATACAGGGAAATGCACAGGTAGGTCCCAGGTTCACATATGAAACAGGTCAGCAGAATGTATCTTGAAATAGATCTCACCCAGCATAGATCCAGGAACACCACAGGAGGAAGTGACCTCAGAGTATAACATCAGGATGACAACAATAACCAGCAATGACTTCTGGGAGAGACAGGTTTAAGAAGGGACACACACCTAGGTGCAAGGAATAATTACAGGGCAGGTTAACCCCTGATACAAACAAGTAGGGCACAATAGCAGCACCTCTGGTGAATGAAGGTACTGCTGCAGCACATAAAAATAAACACAAATACAGCACAGTGCAAAACAAACAGGGGCTGCAGGATGCAAGCAGCATTCAAAAGGGAGATGTTGCAAAGCAGACGGAGGCAGACCGTGACACATATAGGGCGATAAGCTTAAGTATCTTTCCACTGTAATAAAGCAATTCATTCTGCAGCTTGCTTCTACCATATTGAATTTCTGTGTCACTAGCTGTCTAATTAAATTAGCAGGTGCAGATCAAGTTTGAATTAAATTAAGTGAAAACTAAATGCTCTTGTTGACAATTAGTATGTCAAACTTATATCTTATGCTCGGTGAACAGGAGCATTCATGTAGTACTAAGTTTTCCTTCATCCCAGCCTTGTAGAAGAGTGGAAAGTAAAATTCCAAAGAAGAGCAGCACTCAGAAAGTGAGTTAATTTGTATATTTTTGGAGCACAGTGGTCTCAATGAGATTACATATATTTGCTCCACCTACACAGAGTATGGCTATGTTGGATAAAATAAAGTTGTTTTTTGACGAGATGCAAGAACATAACATGTACAGAGAAGTCTGGTTACAGCTTATCATGAGCTAAGCTATGTTCAACATAGAGTTAACAATTTTGTATAATTACAGATGGGGTAGAGTTATACATGTGGAAAAAGGGGGTGAAAATGGAAAGGGACATGTCAGACCAAACTGTTAAAAGTCAGGATCAATCTAACAGCCTTGGTGGAGAGAGCTCAAAAGAGTCAGGACTAGTTAACTAAAAGGTGACTTACAGAAAGTGGTGCGCCAGTCATTTGTAATCTGAATAGATCGGTACTGTAAATTACAAATACAAAAACAAATATAGGTGACATACATTACTAATTTAAACTAATTAATACTAAAATAGTTTCTGGATTAGAATTAAGTGACAATAAGCATACATTTGTCAGTGTAACAGAAAATGACATCCAGTATTTTATAAAGACATTAAATAGTGCAGATTCCTTCATTCTAATTTTACTGTCACACCAATGACTTCACTTTTGATTGTCTTCTGAATGCAACTCTCAAGCATATCTTTCACAGCTTGATTCCCTATCATGTTTCATTATTCTCCTTGGCATTAAATTCCTCCTTAAATTAATGTTGAAAACAAAGAAGTGAAATTATAGTTTGTTGTGCTGTGATTGAAGTGACTCGCTATAATGGTTTTGGATCAATTCATTTAACAAAAATATTGCTAAGAGAATATTAAACACAGAAAGTAGCAGAGCAGCACCATGCAGCTATGTCTCAGGATATGGCACAGAGCCCAGGGAACTTTCTCTAGGGGTTTTCCACTATGGCTAGGGCAGAGAATCTCATACATAGTGTGGGCACATTTCTATGTTACAAGGAGAAGAGGGGTGGGGGTCACCGCTCCCTTAATAAGATGTGTAACAGAGATGGCTGCCTGGGGGAACCAGAAAGGTCAAAGGGAAGTTCCAACACTTAGATAAATGGGAATACATAAAGGAGATAGTCCCCTTGGCACAATGGTAAGCAGTAAGCAGTACTTATGCAATACAGATAACATATCCAAAATTTTTTAATTTTTAATTTTATTGCTGGTATAAATATATATATATGTGATATTGTATTAAAAAAAAGGTTGCATACCTTCTTATCAGTGTAGAATATAGAAAAATGATTATATACAGCGCCTCATAGATTGCAGCAAGAAAGTATCCTTCAAAAAACCGTACAGAGGTTTTAAAAAGATATAACAGAAAATGGGGAGAAAGATACTTTCTGTGCTATCCGTTCCCACTCTAACGTACAATAAGAAATCAGTTTCTCCTTTTTAGGTAATGTTAATTGCCATATAGAACGTAGAAACTTCACAACTTCAGGATATTTAATCCCCGCAATCAGAAATAGACTTACAATTAGTATAAGCCCGTGTTCCCGTAGCAGGTACTTCTAACGAGGAAACCTGATCTTGTCCGCCCGCTTTTCACATATGGTAACAATCAGAGTATTTCAGAAGTCTCCCACATGTCTTGGATACCACATTAAAAGAAAGATAAAGACATCTAGTGTACTACGTTTAAAAACAGGGGATGTGGTTGCCCGTACCGGATAATTGAAAGAAAATCGCATGGATAGTTAATGGTGTTCCGGAGCTCCTAACCACAGCATTTTCTGACAATGATGTAAAATCACGAGAGAGGGTTCCCAGTCCGTCTGTTGTCCACTTCACCAACGCGTTTCAACTGTAATCAGTCTTTCTTAAGGTGACCACGCGTTTCACCCCTCCATCGGGGGCTTCCTCAGGGAAAGAAAAAAATGTATAGGGCCACTTGTTTTTATTATTCTTTGCAAGAAGAGGATACAGTACATTTTTTTTAGCTTTTATACTTCATAGCGTTGCTGCATATCCCCGCTGCTCAAAACCGGAAGTGCCTTACTTGGAACGCAGGCTTGCGTTCCAGGATACAGGAAGAGAAAGTGAGCTCACTGAATCCAGCTACAGTCGGCGGTGCACCGTTTCCGGAGAGAGAGAGAGCCTCCATTCCTAGCCCCGGAGGGCTTTACAGACTTACGAACTTAGATACCCGTATTTGAGACTTATCCAGAGGTAACTTTTATCCTTCCATCTACATTGCTGGAATTGTGGTTTTTACTGGCTTACATCATTACTGTTTTTTATATTTTTTTGCTGTTTGAACTATACTTCCCCTGGTTTTTGTTTTTTGTTTGTTTTTTTCCCCTTTTTTGACATACATTTATTAGATTATTTTTAGCTATCATATAGGGATATATCTATTAAACCCTTCTGGTTATTTCCAGAGTGCCTACTGTTGTCATTATATTATTATTGTTAGTTCTGTTATATTTTGCACCCTACCTCCATTTTTCAGACCGTGATTCATAGCGCCGTGGGTCAATATTATGGTTTTTGGACTATAGTTTATTGGGAAGTTTGGAATTCGTCCCACACAGACCCACATTGGCAGCTTTACATTTTCTTAGAGCAGCGCTGTTATCCCTATACCTTTTTTTTCCTCGGGGATATAGATGGTCTGTGAGGGTAATGAAGAGTTTATAAAGTCGCCTTATTGGCAATACTCCTCCATGATTGGTTGGTCAAATAGAAGATTCCTATAAGTCCCAGCTGTGACTGACAGTTCATACAGCTAATGGGACTCGTGACCTTCATGTTGGATGGTGGATCTTAAGCCAGCCCACCCATTCAATAAACTGAGTGATTGACAGTAGTAGTGGTCCTGCATTGTTAACCATTTAATTACTTAAGAATGGAAAAAAAATACAATCACTTCCTTTAGGCGTGTAATAAGATGGTAAAGAGGGAATTTTGGAGTTTTATCTTTAATAAAGTAATTTTCCAATAGTGTTGTGTCTTTATTTACCATTAGTGTTCTGTGTGGTACAATAGATACTGTTTAGCCCTGGCTGCCAGGGAATGCTGATATTTGTAGTTCTACAAACAGCATGTCCAACCAGTTAATGGCTGCTACATAGTACACTAAACATTTTATAACTTTAACACATCCAATCAGCCAGGGGGAGTTGAGATGAGCCCCTTTTATTACAGGACATGGAAGTAAGAGGAGACTGAAAACTGTAAGGAGATATGTCATAAAGTGTAACAGATTCTCATAAAATAAACTTTATATTTGTTATACTTATATATATTTATCTTTCAGGATATAACCAAGATGCGTATCCACAATCGTGGAAGTACAGGGAGTGGAGGAGGACAAGTTTCAGGAGCTATATGCAGGTAATGGAGGAGGTCTGGGAGCTGTGTGCAGGTAATGGAGTGGTGGTAATCGCTTCAACGATTACGATAACACCGACACAGAGGACACCTGCAATAAAAGAATGATTTAAGGAAAAACGACAGGTACAATGACAGACTTACCTGAAAAACGACTGTGCAGATCTCCGATGCAGGCAGAAGGATGACAGCACCTCCTTCCGACTGTCCGGCGTGATGTCAGTGCGCCCTTCATGCCTTTAAATTTAAACCGGCAATGTCAAAACCCCGCAGGGACACTGTTTAAACACTGTTTAAACAGTGTCCCCGCAAGGACACTGCATTGCCGCTTTAAATTTAAAGGCATGAAGAGCGCACTAACATCACGCCGGACAGTCGGAAGGAGGTGCTGTCATCCTTCTGCTGGCATCGGAGATCTGCACAGTAGTTTTTCAGGTAAGTCTGTCATTGTACCTGTCGTTTTTTCCTTAAATTGTTCTGTTATTGTAGGTGTCCTCTGTGTCGGTGTGACCATCATTGGCGAGCCGTACCCCACCCTAATGGAGGAGGAGGTGTGTGGGAGCTGTGTGCAGGTAATGCTGCAGAATAGAGTCCGGTATCAGGACTGGTGTTATAGAAGCAAATTTCCACTGTTGGGATAATAGGGGGAGGGGCAGGGTGTACTTAAATAGGGGGATTGGCTAAAAGTGAATAACACAGCATGGATCTCATAATATTGTTGGTACATTTTGCATAAAACATTAATATTACACTTTTATTTCTTCTTGTCTTTCTTTTTCTTAGTGCAAATAAGAGGAACAAAAACTAAAAATACAAGAAAACCATTAAGGCATGTAGAGAGATTTTTTTTAAAAAGAACTTATAACCTTTTTCATAAAAAAAACCAAATATGTGAATGAACAATAAAATTATTTCACTAAATATATTGTTGTGATGGTTTCATGTCGGCCTCGTCACAGTCGGTGATGTCACTATCGCTATAAGTTACCTCACCCTATAGGATAATCTAGCAGTGGGCCCTTCACTTTGGTCGTGGGCAATGGGCACTCCCAGCGACATAAACAAAACCTAAACCGGGAAAAGAAAATTGCTGCAAATGCGTGGCCATGTCACAAAGGGAAGAAAAATCACAGAAAAATTATGGAAGAAAGAAAAGGAAAAAACTTGAAAGCAAAATGGAGATTTAGGATATAAAGTAAAAGAAAAGGAATGTACGAGAGGGGAGAAAAACTGAAAGAAAAATAGTGAGATACAGAACTAGTAAGCAGAATGGAGGTGCAGGGAATAAAATTGATTAGCAAACCAAACAAGTTCAAGCAGCCAGGAATCCAAAATGGAAGAGAGAGATGCAGGAAGTAGCAGGATTTCTATACATGAGGGAGGTGAACATTCTAACTGAGAGAATCTGGGTAGAGCTAATATTATTAACCCCTGGGAGATTTGAATGCCGATGTAAAGCATCCAACCTTGGAGTTTATATTATCTCAGTGCTAATCGGGCTTCATTTTTTCTTCTTATATATTTTGTTGTTTTTTAGTTTGTTTGTTTAGTTCATGAAATTTGATTTATGAGTTGATGGAGGAACCTCTGTTATTACAGGTTATGTTATGATTGCCAGTGCTTATACATATTGATGAATCCTAATATTGTAAAATGCATTTTATTATTTATTTTCTATCATATGTTTAATTTTTTCAATTTTTTTTTTGCTTATTTGCACGGTTATTATAATCCCCTTAGTGTTACAGCCATCTTGTTGTTTTCTATTGCAATAGTAACTTAGACCAGCATGCAGTGCATCTCAATGACATGTACATTGCGTTCATTGCTACATAGCTACAGCTGTGTTATGCCAGCTCACGGTGCAAATCATTGGTCTAGATCTTTTTTTGAATGCTAATACATTTTGGCATATTTTTAAAGCCCTGTCAATGCATCCTCCTTGCCCTTACTGTATTCCTTACATGGTGGAGTTCCTGCTCCCAGGCAAGATGAAAACTACTGAAAAATGATATATTTCACACTTGTCTACTCTCCCGGAGTGTACGGGAGACTCACAAATTCCAGGTAGGTCTCCCGGACTCCGGGGAGAGTAGGTTATTCTCCCACATACTGCCCTAGTTTTGCCCTAGAGGTGTAAATATTGACTTTGGCGTACAAACATCTTTGAACTAAATGGGGATATAGTTCAGTTTGACTCAGTTTTTCCCATTATGCATTGTGCACAAACCCAGTTACTACATCAGTAAATAGCCTACAACCATACCATCCCGAGATTTCCCAAACCCATCTAAACTTGGAAGCAATAGAGGGCTCAGCCTGGTAAGTACTTGTATCCAGAGAATACCCTATGCTGTCGGCATATGATTTCCTGGGGACACAGCACAATAGAAGACCACTCGCAAAAATAGCCAATCATAACACTAGAGGCAGTACAATGGGTGGACCTGGCCACAACACGTGTGGTCGCATCGTACAGGGTTTTATGATCAATCAGCTGTGTCACGAATGTCCAGCCTGTCCCAGATACAGCAATCTGAACAGCTGGCCATGACTGGCTTCACCTTAGTCACTTAGCGATGAATACACTTCTGCCACAATGAAGGATTTACTATGGTGTGCTTACGCTCACCAAAACCACTTATTAATGTTTCACACTTAAATCACATACATATGTAGCATGAGCCTCCCTGGGCTTTGTAAGATCACAAAGAATCATGGAGAATACGCTAGATTTGTCACGAACACGCTCCCAGCTGCCGTGACTTTGGGGTGTTCGCTGTATGAGGTCACACACAATTTCAGCCCGCAGTCTCTCTCACCTATCACACAGGTTCTAGACCTACGGAATCGCCCCCAAACACAGTGCTCTCACACCCCCAGACACTTCAAGGTACAGCCACCACCTATTGGGTACGGGCAATAGGACCCCAATATACTGTCCCACACGGGCACACAGGCTTCTAGTTCCACAAACTAGCAAGACTCACACCAGCACACACAGGGTTAACTCTTCACACCTCCAGACTGTTACACAAATGTACATACAAGCACACACAGCTTGTTAATCAAATGTATCAACAAATCACACACTGGCATTCCAATGGTTAACCTGGTCGAGCGATCTCTTCTAAAAAGGCTATGGATTCTTTAGAGTATCAAGGACGCAACTTATTAAATTTTAGATTTAATATACAAAAGGTACAGGGCATACAGATAACAAAAATAATAAAAAAAAGATTTGACATACAAATAAAAAATTGCAAACAGTTATAAAACAAATGGGATGAAAGTACAGAGTATTGCTTACAAATAATAATCTGTATGCCTGGGGCAGGCAGGAAAGATGGACAGTCCTTCAATTAGATTGATTCCCCAAGATGATGATGATGATGATTAAATGTATTTTAATCTGAAAAATGTTTCCAAGGCCTAGTTACAATAAGTTGCACAAATAAGTGTCAGATATTAAAATAGGAAATAGGAGTCACTACTTACTAATTAAGACTTGGCGTGTGAGAGGGAACACAATTAAAAAATAAGGGAGATTTCAGTCTTGATAGACCTCCTCAAGAAAATGCACAATGTATGTCTAAAGCAGAAGATTTTAAACCTTTTTCCACATAGCTCTCACCCCCTTCCCTTTGGAGTTTAGCTGTCAGGACAAATTGATCTCCCAAATGTCACAGGGCTTTCGAAGTGAGCTAGGGATGTCATGAGATCTGGAATGTTCACACGGCCTGAGTTCTCACCTCTGTTCGTTCGACTTTGGCTGGTCAGGTCCACATCCTCTGCATACCAAAAAAAAACCTCCTCAGAGATGCTTATCTATCTCTTTCTGGCTAATGTCAAAAGATTATTGACACTTGCATAGGTTCAGACTCATGTTATTTAGCAAAGCACACGTTGAGATTACATTACAAGGTTACATACAATATACATTGTCATATCTGATTATTAATGGCAACAACAATAATATATAATCGTCACAACATGAGATTAGAACACCACTATGGGCATCATTTTTAGAGATTATATCAGTTAATAATAATTAAAAATAATAGTTAAAAATAAGAAAATTAGTCAGGTCTCACACACACCAGCAAAGATACAGACTATTATTAGAGACACATCCAGTAGACGTTTGTCTATTAGCAGATCATTTTGCCTTTCACATACTACAGACAATAGGTGCGTATGAATTGGACCTAGAGGTCCCAGTGACTGATTAACACGTAGGAACCTCAGGAAATTAAAAGATTCAAGAAACACACAAAGTTTGACTGTTTACTATGTCACCTCGAGTCTATCCCGACTTTAATTTTCCATTTTATTTGACCTCGTGTGGTCATTATGGGGGTCATGTTTAGGTCGAAATTGTGTCAAAAATGTAACTGCAAATTGTGTCCGTAAAAATAAATTTTACATGGATACATGGGGCCGGATGAATGGTGCTAAGTGCCCAGCAGGGGAGGGCTGGGCTGGACTGCACAGGCTGCCTGCACTGCTCCAATAACAGTGGTACAAGGCTCCTCCCCTGGACTACGGGAGCCCTGTAGCGCCAAATTACCGAGATAACCACAGTACTGATAGGCAAAAGTGTCAGATTGAAACCCTATGCGGTGCCTCTCCTCCCCCCAGTACAACCCCTCTCCATATGATTGGACAGTCGCAATCATATAATTATATACATGGGAGCCTCAATCTCACTCAAAATTAAAAGTCTAGAGCAAAATAACCAACCGTGCTAAATTCACAAACACAAAAAAGGAACATGGGGGGATAACCACCTGGGTATCTGAGAGGAAAGAAAGAAGGGGGAGGACAAGGAAAGGGTATAATCCCTAGAAAGTGCTAGTGTTTACGGACGGATCATAAGGAACCATGGTCCAGATCCAGGATTTGTATGAGTGGAGTAAGTCGAAGCATGACTACATTGAAGTGGAAGATGAAGAATTCAAGGATGAGAAATTGTCAGAGTCCTGGAACTCAAGCCAGGGGCTCCACATAATACGGTAAATGTCAAATTTTCAGCAGTAGAAAGAGTGAAATTATCCTTGGTCCTATAAAATTCTATCCAGAACCGTTCCCGGATGGTTGGTGGGGAGGAAGACCTCCAATGCACTGGGATTACTGCTTTGGCAGCTGAGATGAGATATTTCAGAATTCATTTTTTTAAATATAAAGGGATATTTGTCTTATTAAGGAGCCAAAAAGAAGGGCTATCTGGCACTGCGTCCCCTGATATCTCGGTAGAGATGGCAATGACCTGGTTCCAGAAGGAACAGAGTACCGCACAGACCCACCAAACATCTCCAACAGAAGTTAGGAACCCCATGGTAAATATTGTATGTTCAGTTTTTTAATATAATCTTTTTAATTTTTATTGTTAAAAAATTTGCATTATTTTTTTGGGCATTGTGAGCATAGATCATCATACAAATAGCGTAAGGAAAGTGGCTATTTAAATCATACCAGATAGCAATAGGTAAGCTTACCCAGACTTTTTTGTCACTATGGGGAGACAACTATGGGACTGGGAGAGACCAAGGAAGAAAGAGTGAGCTAGGTAGTCTATCATCAATTATACCTTTTATATAGATTATTTTTTAAAGTAAAATAAAGTTATTTAAATGAATAATGTATTTATCTCCTCTAGGTACTGATTAATTATAAGGATGCACATTAGCGCAGATTCTTGAACTTGAACCATTTAATAATCTTTTGTTTGAGTGAATCTCAAGCCAGCAACGTAGGCATTGTAAACAGTGGTTCAAGTGGAAGCAGCGGTATGGTGCTGGTTAACTACAATGGTGCCTGGCTGTCACCGAAAGCTGCTCTCAGCTGAGCTCTCAACTACAGCCACACAGTCCTTCCCAGGAAGAACGTAGGAGCCCTCCTGAGTTAGAAGGTATCTCAGTAGAAGAGAGCCATGACTTAGACGTGGATGTAAATTCTATTAGCCTGTCAAATGGGCTTTCTCCATCAAGCTCTATTGCAGAAATAACTGTATTTGTTGAACAGCACCCTTATCAACCAACTACCATGGATTGTGACAACAGGCAGATTTCTATTATCGTATAAAGAAAATGCAGACCATGTTAAGCGCTCTTGGCTAACATTTCAGGTAAAAAAAATAAAAAATCAGTCTTCTGCAGCATATGCATTGCTTGTTCAGATGCTGTGTCACCGTTTGTTAGCGGCGGTACAAATTTTAGAAACTGCTATCAAGCTGTAAATAAACATGAAGTCATTGTGAGGCTGCTAATGCATACTTGTAATGTAAAGAAGAACAGAAGCATTGACACATTAATAAACAAGGATCAAGCTTGAAGACGAAAGAAAGAGATACGTCAAAACATTGAAGTCATGAAATGCATATTTGATGTGGTAAATCTTCTTGGGAACCAAGGCTTGCCATTTCGTGCCCATGGAACTAATGAATCACTCTACAATCTTACTCACAGTGAGATTAAACATGGGAATTTTTAGAAAATATTCTACTGTTATCCCATTACGATGTACCATTAAAAATCGCTTTGAAAAATGTATTCATGAGAGTGAAAAAAGAAAAATACGTTTGCAAGTAAGTAGAAAAACAGGAGCAGTTGGTCATGGAAGTCTCGTGACTTTTTTGTCATACAAGACAATAATTAATTTCTGAAATTGCTGCAAAGAGATATAGCATTCAAGTTGATTTCACACAAGATGCAGGAATTGTAGAGCAAGTAATAGCTATCACTAGGTATGTGAAAGAAGAAGAGATCAATGAGCGACTCATTTCTGTTCTCCCGGTTACTGATGCATCAGGCCGATGATTTAATGAACTATTGAAGGCTCATTTTGAAGAGCTTGGGCTTGACTACCTTAAAATTGCTGGTGAGTCATTTGATAGTGCAGCAAGTATGAGGAGCTCATATGTAGGCTTACGAGCACAGATTGCTGAAGTAGTGCCTGATTCCATTTACATTTGGTGCTATAGTCACATCCTCAATCTATGTGTTTCTGATTGTTGTGTGGTCCTTGAAGCAAAAAAAATCTTTGGTCTGTTAAATTGCATGGCGTCTTTATTGGAGATTCCCACAACTGTATCAACATATGGGCCGAACAACTTCATAAAAGGCAAGGACAAGAAAAGCTTTTAGGATTGCAGAAAATTGTCCAGACAAGATAGTGCAAAGGAGAAGGCTGGTAACTGGTTATTTGGAGAGAAGCAGTCACTGTATTTGGATGCAATTGAGGTTTTATTTTCTCGCAGTTAGGAAATTGTGATTCAAGGACCACTTCTGAAGCTATAACATTATATGAAAAGCGCCGCGAGTTCAAGACCATTTTTACAGCAAGTGTATTCCTTGCCATTTTTAATGTGATTGGACCAGTTTCGAAAATACTTACAAACCAGTGGTCTTGACTTTCTAGTTGCATGGAAAATGGTTGAGTACTATTGACCAGCTAAAAAAAATAGATTTTGATCATATTAAAAAGAAAGCTACACATTTTGCATTAAAAATGAACAAACTTAGAGCCAATAGTGAAATATTTAATTTCCTGGAGTTTGTAATCGAGATCCCAGTGAGAAGGGTTGGCAGAAAGAAATGAATCTCAGGTGAGATCTCAATTGATGAACATCCAATCGATGAACTAGAATTTCGTGTGGAAATTTACAGACTAATTTGTGACCAAATTTTAGCAAGTTTTACAGAGACATTTTCATAAAATAAACAGTTGGTGCTGGACACCCAGTATTTGGATTCTAGATTTTTTGAAAATATTCAAAATGATCCAAAACTTCTTAAAGACAGCACTCTAAAAAGGATTTCGGATTGGCCAATGTTAATGAAGAGTCTCTTACCGTGTTTCCCCGATAATAAGACCTAGTCATTTTATAAGCCCTACCCTAAATTCCCTTCCTACGGCTAAAATAAGCCCTATCCCGAAATTAAGCCCTATCACGAGCGCCATTTTCCCTGCGCTCCACTACGGTACACACTGGTACCCTATCCGCCCACCTTTCCTGACATGGATGCCGCGATTTTGCGCCAGCATCCAATCACAGGCTGCAGCAGTGAGCGCACTCCTCTTCCTTCCCCCTGACGTGCCAGTGCCATTGTTGAAAGCCGCGGAGGAGAGCTGAGACGCGAGGCAGGAGGCAGGACACAGAAAAAAAACAGGTATGCAGCACTGAGGGGGCATGATGGGGATAAAAGGAGCACTGAGGGGCATGCTGGGGATAAAAGCAGGACTGGTGGTCATAATTTACCTTTGTTTAATTGAAATTGCTGTCAATGTTAATTAAAATAAGCCCTACCCTGAAAATAAGCCCTATGGTGTTTTTTTTGACAAAAAACATAATAAGACAGTGTCTTAATATCGGGGAAACACGGTATTAATGAACTTATAAGTTTTGTGAACCTCTTTCCTAAGCTGACAGGACACTTGGATGAAACAAGAAGACAAGAGGTAATTCCAGAAGAAGGTGGAGGGGATGACGATGAATGGGGTGTATCTGCTGATATAGAGGATGACAAAACAAAGTGCAAATCATGTAAAAACAGCTTTCTCTGTTGTCACAGATTGAGTCTGAAGTAGAAACTTTATTCAGCCGCTTATGAGAATCTCTCTGTGGCATATGAGTACCTGCTGAAGCAAGTAGCATATGAAAGAGCATTCAGCAAACTGAAACTAATAAAGACAAGACTACGAGTTACAATCAGATAAGACCTGCTTGTCTGTAGAGCGAGACCATTTGAAACTAGTTCAATTTCAAGATGTGCTGGAAATTGTCCATGAAAGTTCATCATTGTTGAGATCTTTGCTAACTGTGTGAGCAATCTTCATTGTTTTATGTTATTTGATTTGGCTGCAGTTTCTGTCTCTTTTCTAAGGCTGGGTACACACTACTGCATTTTCAGCTGAATATCGAGCCAATCAGATGATAAACGACTGATTGGCTCGATATCACAGTAGTGTGTACCATGGAATGATGAATGATTATCGTTCCAAAGCACATCATATTGTTGGAGATTTTCAAACTGATTTGAAAATCTCGTTCAACGATGGAACAATGTCGTTCCAATTCTGCAGTGTGTATGCACTCTGCAGAATTTAGCCATCAATCACCTCTGCTCCTGTCCCACTTAGTTCCTGTCTACATCACGAAATGGCAGTCCCTCTCCTCTGGGATCC
Organism: Mixophyes fleayi; assembly: GCF_038048845.1. Taxonomy (NCBI): domain Eukaryota; kingdom Metazoa; phylum Chordata; class Amphibia; order Anura; family Limnodynastidae; genus Mixophyes; species Mixophyes fleayi. The sequence goes on from NC_134402.1 coordinate 359,642,902, forward strand.
CGGGCCCCTGAGTGCATGCAAATCTGTCCAAAATGTATTTTTAATTTGGGAGATGTACACAGAATTGACTGATTTTGTCACCGGCATGGCACAGCTGATTGTACTATACACTGTGTTTAGAAGTACACTGTGACTTTAGTGGTTATCCAAAATGTGACAACAGTTAAGATATTACTACTTACAGTCAGAAGGAAAATAATTTATCTGACAGCTCACGCATTGATTAAATAGTGCCGATAGAGAATCAGACTATAATCTCAGAAGACACACGAGTCCGACAACTGATTATGAAGGAATGTGCACACAAACATCTTCTGAATATTTCACTGTAGCATATCCATGAATGTCAAACCTCATATCACAAAGAAAAGCGACTAGTGATAGTGATGCTATTACATTTTTTAGAGAATACATAAAGGAAGACATGATAACAGTGCTATATATCACTACTATTCACTATATGATACGTGTCATTGCATCGTGGTTTCTAGTTTAGCTATACTTACATATTTTACGAATTTCTGACCATTAAAACAAAATAACACTGAGAACCAAGTGAATAACCACAGTTATTTTATATACCATTTAAGGTAGCGAGAGTACACATGTTGAACCAAGATAAATACGCACCAGCTCCTTAATATAATTAATGTCATAGCGGAGTAAGTAATACCCCTTTCTCACCAAAATCCCGGATCAGACATGGGATAATGAGCACGGTTTCAACCCATGTTGTAACCCTTCACATCGGACTTTGGTCCCGGGTATATCCTGGGTCGCTGCCTTTCACATTGGACCCATGTCTGCCCAGCATTATCAAGTTGAGTCGCTCCAATGAGCTGCTTTTAACAGAACCCGGTTAGAATAACCTAGGAATACGTTTCAGACTATAGTGTATTCATCTCCAACCTGGAAATAACCCTGGTCACAACCAGGGTTGTGGACCGTGGACGCACGACCTGGGTCATCCCATTCATACCAACACACAACCTTGGTTGGGCAGCACGGTAGTTCAGTGGTTAGCACTTCTGCCTCACAGCACTGGAGTCATGAGTTCGATTCCTGACCATGGCCTTATCTGTGTGGAGTTTGTTTGTTCTCCCTGTGTTTGCGTGGGTTTTCTCCGGGTGCTCCGGTTTCCTCCCACACTCCAAAAACATACTGGTCAGTAAATTGGCTGCTATCAAATTGACCCTAGTGTCTATGTGTGTGTTTATGTTAGGGAATTTAGACTGTAAGCTTCAATGGGGCAGGGACTGATGTGAGTAAGTTCTCTGTACAGCGCTGCAGAATTAGTGGCGCTATATAAATAGATAATGATGATTCCTGGGTCCATACCTCTCTGTGAATGGGGTATAACAGACTCAGGAATAAGCTAATTAATTATCATAATACAATTTAGAAACAATCTTTACAATTAAAATACCCGCTAAAACAGCAGAGTATCGTAACAATCAGCTCTGAATTGCACCGGCCAATAATTACACTACACTCATACTATATTATGTTGCAAACAAAACACATTACTAACTTTGCTGGGCAGATAACAGTCACATCAAATATTGACGTGAAAGTAGCTTAAGGGGGAACATTTTTTTAACTATGTTAAGTAGCAAAAACAAAATAAGCTATGTTATCCTAGTCGCAGCAAATCACGATAGAAGCAGTTACACGGGTAAAACATTTTGTTACAGAATAATTGTTCAAGAATGAAATATACACTATGCATGTTCTCTGCTTGTGCTATATGTGCAGGTTGTCTTTCACTTAAACAGTGGTAGTCATATCCCCGATAATCGTAACCCGGACAACAGACACCACAACAGGAATACACCTGAGGGGTATTCCCCGACAGACTGCTAATACTTAGAAAAATGAGAGGGTTGTACTAACACACCAACTGTGGGATAAATAACCCAGTCGATATAATATTCATAAAAGAAGAGTATATACAATTTTCTCTATATTTTTACTTATATCTGGGGTGCAACCTAAAACACGCATATGACATAGGACAGAGAAGAGAACAAGGGTTTCTTTGACAAGGTGCACTAAATGTCCCTAAATTGTTTTTAGGATCACATGAACCATCCACTTAAATATAACTTTTATTAAGAAAAATCTAAAAGGCAGCGAAATATAAAATGATATAATGCTAAAAACAAAATCTAAATAAAATAACTAGGTGCACTTGGTGCTTACTCCTATGTAAACAGAGTGAGGGATATGCAGCTAATTGCTGGCTTTAAATAAGTAATCAATATGCAAATTAATGTACTGAATCAATGTTCAATTATCTGCCACTTATATAACCATGACTGAATCTGCCACTGAGAATAGTGGGGAGGAGGTCTAGGTATAGTAATATAAATATTCCCTAGTAGTTTAACCAAATGCCTGGGATCTGTAATGTATATAAAAATCAGTGAAAGTAGCAGTCTATTTAACTAATAAGTACTCCTTACTAGCTAGAGTGTATAGAGCTAGTAATCACGGAAATAATCATGTCCGCAGTGGCTGTTAGATCTCAGTATAGCTGTGTTCCAAATCCGTGTTCCATAATGACATTGGTTGGTGAATTGCTAACTGCCTCCTATGCAATACGGAATTTGCTGGCGCTATTTAAATAAATGTTGATGATGATATAGGATAAGCCAACACGCATCCATTGGTGACACTAATCTTTACTTAAGGTAATTGCTAAAAAGCAGGCAAGCCAAGGCAAAGTATAAGTCTATATTAAATATAACTCTATCCCTCTATGTATATATTAAAATTGATCAGGATTCATTTTTTTGCATACCTTTAAAGGTGCGTTAATACCAGACTTTTTTCCCCTTCCCAGCAACCATTTGTGGTCACATAATATAAAACAACAGAGTAGTGGATCTAATTATAAGATTGTATGTGATTACAAAATATACACAATTAACAGACCATTTTCTTTAAATCATATTGTTTAGTCAATTGAATGTGAGACTCATTTACATACATATGTGTTTACAAAGAAATTAAGTAAGGTTGGATGGATCAAGAGGGGGTAGAAGTGGAATTTTAGCTGTGTCTGTTAAGCAGGTGAAAATAGAGGTCTTACCTTCAATATACAAATGCATATGGGAACATCTGGGATACACCCCTGCTCCCACACCCTCAAATCTGGGGCCCCACTTAGTCCAAGTGAGGACCTTAATTTAATATATAAAAAGGGTTGTCAGAGTCAGGACTACCTGAAGAATCGGATTGTGGGTGTGCACATCCTACTACAGTATATGAAGGGTGTGCACATGTAAGTGTGACATGCTCCCTGGGGATGTGGACAATTTAAGTATTTAACTGACATATTTTGCGGCTCATCATCATCATCCCACCCCCAAAGTGAGTGTCAGTGCTCTTAGCCTGGGCTTGTTACAGCTAATGCAGACTGGCTGGTCCCACTAGTAAAGGGTGAATCACAGCGAGGGATCAGTCTGTAATAATGGGACTCAGCTTCAGTCTGTTCAGCACAGTTCCCTAAAGATATTGGACCTGCAAAAAATGTGTCCACCAACCTAGGGGAGCCCATCCCTATGCTACTGGGGCTAATCCCAACACCCCTGGATGGTGAGTATTGGGCTAATCATTATAAAATATTAAAATATAGTATTTCAATATGTGACACTACAAGTACTGGCATAAATCTGGCTGCCAGAGCACACTGGGGCTTACAGAACCTTGGGACCTATAGTAAAGAAAATTCCAAACAGACACAAAATGAAAAGTCTTTTATTTGAAATTAAAGGCTCACACAGTCCCACATTGTGTCCTTTATAGCTCGTCAAATTCCTTATTTGTTCTATGGTTATCCAAAGGTTAAAATTAAATGCCCTTACTGATGAAGCACAATTTGTTCCTAAAGGAGCCACGATGCAAATGATCAGTCACAACAGCTTCTCTCTGATTGGCTAGAGTGCGAGAAATACTCTGATTTGCTACTTGGGGTATGTCAGGGCCCTCTTAACAACATTTTGGGCCCCCGGGCAAAGCAGTGATTATATATATATGGGCCCTGCAGCCCAGGGGGCCCGTCAGAGGCAGCGCAAAAAAAAAAAAACCTGAAAAAAAAAAGAAGAAAATACTTACCTTGCGGTCAGCTGGCGACTCGGCTCCCTCCCTGGTCTCCTCCTCCGTCACGCTCTGCAATGGATGTCATCACGCCCGACATGCACTGCGAGCGCCGCACATCTTTCCCATTGTGCCCAATGGGAAAGACGGCCCTGGGGTATGTATGACCGACATTGTATCAAAGTATCAATGTACCCCCCTCGTTACTCTCCCAATCTCTACTCTTAGGCTTAGCCACACTCGCTAGTCAGGGCAAACTGACTTGTCAGTGGAGGGGATCAAATGCAAGTAGAGCTAGTAAGGGGACAGGGGAAGAGAGAGGTAAGGATATCAAGCATGGAGAGATTAGGAGGATCAGCATTTACTTTGTTACTTTGTCTGCCTTGTATAGCTCTATCTTATGAATGTTCTGTTTTCTCTACTTTTAGTTACTGTGGAGCACTGTGGTGTCCTACAAATCAATAATAATAGTAATAATAATAAAATAAAAAATGTCCTTGCACCATATATAAGAAATAGCCGAAAAATGTAAGTAGTTTTGCCAACATCGTTATGAAATGAAATTTAAAAGCAGCATCATTTTTTAAAATTAAAGTTTAGGCCCCAATAAACATACTTTACAGTAAATTGTTGTGTGTTGTGTGCCACTATTATTCTCCTTGCTCTCCCTCTTATCTGTTTTCCACCCCCTTTGTTTTGTCTTTCTATGGTGTTTTTTTTTTATTAGCCATTTCACCCCCAGCCCAATTTCTGTTGCTCCATTTCAAGATGGCACCCACGGTTCCATCCCCTCTCCACCCTTAATTGGTGCCTGTGCCATTGCGATGGGGAGCCTTAGCTTGCCTCCGCCGTCTCCAGGTCAAACTGCCCGTTGCTCGTCGTGGCTGTGCCAGAGCTGCCGGGGCACCAATTTCCCTCCAGTTGAGTTTGTGCACCATTTATGGCAGGGAGGGGAGTAGTGTGGCTGCTCCAGACCCATAATCCGGGGTGGGCCACCCCTCTAGGTTTCCTGCAAATGCCCTGGACGAGTCCTTTGGTACAGGTATGGCATGGTTTCTGCCTCCCTGGCCACCTCCTCCTTCTGTTTCGACGCCTGCCACTGGGCATGGGGGTCGGTTGCCCGGTGACTCTCGGAGTGACGGTTCCTGGTTCGTTGGTGACTGGGTTGATGAGCCGCAGTGGTCATGCTGTGGCAATGTTGGCTGTGGAGGGTCCAGCATCTGGCTTCCATGGTAGTTCCGTGCAGATGGGTGAGCTTGATATGGTTTTCCTTACCCGATAATTTGCCTGCAACTTCCAGTTCCGAGGCCTGCCCCAGTAAGTTGGTGAAGACTTTGTGCAAGTACCCCTCATGCAGCAGTCTTGTGCGGCGGTGCTCGCATATCACAGGGTCTGAGAAGGTGCTCTTCGCAAGTACTTCAATCTATAGCGGGGTTCAGGCTTCTGTGCAGGACAAGATCTATAAGGCCCAGTATGTTTGTCATTACTGAGAGGGCCAATAAAGTCGTAAACTCAGGCTCTAGCTAGAGGGAGCAGTGGTGAGGCCAGCTACAAAACCTACCATAAGTGACTGAATGGTGCACACCTTTTCACAACATGCTACCTTGAAACCAGGCCCCAGGACTGGATGGACATGCTCAAGTACATGCACATGCTGCATGACATCCAGGCCCGGCACTTGGCTGGCCTCTGATGAGGAGTTCCAGACCAAATATGATGTTCACCCCAGCATTATGCTTGTGGAGGATGTGGAAATTTAGCTGAAGGTTTCCCAGGACAGTTGGGGAGGGTCCCCACTTCTGGAAACAGGCTTCAGTGGCAAGGGAGGCCTAGTAGCTCTTTCCTAAAGGAGGCCGGTGCTACACCTTCAATAATTACTGTAGCTTGTGAGGGGCAGCGTATATATTCTTGCACACATGGCTGCACTGCAGGGTGGTCACGCAGTCCAGACCTGTGACGAGTCTGATAGACAGAGTGGGTATAGAAGTCCACCCCGCCCACGTTGCTTTGGAAATCTGGGTCCCCAGTTAATGTGGACAGTTTGTGTCCTCACAAACGATGCACAAAAAAATCTACATGCGCAAATCAGAGGCTGAGTTTTGCATGGATTTTGGCTGCCAATTGTGGGGTCTGTATGGACCTCTGCTATGAAGAATTTAAAATTTGTGCTTATGTTCCCCGGGGGTTCTGGAGGCCAAGTTTCACAAGGAGATTGCGTTGGGATGCATGTGTGGTCATTTTCAGGTGCCACCTTTCCTGGGACTTTGTGGGTTTCTCGGTGGGTGTGGTTCTCAAAAAGGCGGCTGGAAGGTTTCAATTTATTCAGCACCTGTCATTCCCGCAGGGTACGTCCGTCAATGATGAGAGTTTTTGCAGTGTGTCCTTTCAGTCATTTGAAATTGCACTGGGTATGGTTCGGGGTTTTGGGGACGGGGTTTTGTTGGTAAAAGTGAATATTGAATCTGGTGGTTGGGCAGGGTCTGTCCCCGAGCTGTGCTGAGATGTTGTTTTCTAGCAGATTTTTGGTGGCAAGCGGTGGGATAACCGCAGGTGGCTTTTCGCGCACCATTCAGGGGAGCTGAGTTTTTCAGGGGTGGAATAACTGCAGCCAGGAGAACGCACAGGATGTCGAAATAGAGTAAAATGTCCAAGGCGGACCTTGAGATACTGTGCCAAACAAAGAAGCTAGAAATTCCTTACACAGCGACAAGGAGGCGAAATGAAAAAGGCTATTCCAATAATTCCCTACCCTTTCTGTGAAGTAGTTTTTCCTCACATTTCCTCTGAACCTACTTCCCTCCAGTGTCAGTGCATGTCTTCGTGTTCTAGTACTTCTCTACCTTTGAAGAATGTTTCCCTCCTGCACCTTGTTAAATCCCTTGATATATTTGAAAGTTTCTATCATGTCCCCCCTTTCCCTTCTCTGCTCCAAACTGTACATATTAAGATCTTTTAGTCTTTCCGGGTAAGTTTTGTGCTGTAGACCATGCACCATTTTAGTTGCCCTTCTTTGTACAGTCTCTAATGTATTTCTATCCTTCTAGAGATATGGCCTCCATATCTCCAAAAACTTAGTGTAAGTTAAGGGATCTCAATATAAAAAGGTATATTTCTTTCATACACCTACCAGCCAGCCAAAGCTCTGTCCAAACCTGGCAAAACAAAATGTATCACATACAGCATAATTTCCCTGCAGATCACAATACTTGTATTCAGTGTCGGACTGGGAAGGGCCCACAGGGGGACTGCAATGTTGGGGCCCACCAGAGGGGGTGTGGCCAGCCACCATAGAGTTGAGACCAGACACTAGAGGAGGAGTGGTCAGCCCATAAAGGGTATGGCTAGCGGCATCGTGTAGTATATAAAGAATGCAGTGTATATAAAGAGTGCATAGTCTAGGCCCCACCCCTTAGATCGGTACAAAGTCTTGCCCCACCAGAACCAGAACAATTGTCAGACTGTCCTGCTCTCTCTTACCTGTTCTTGCAGCGTTCACTACCTGCTGATGTCTTAAGCTCAGTTGCTGTCTGGACCCTGGAATGTTGGGGTCCTGTTTGGAAAAAGGGATATGTACATTAAATATGGAAAGCCTAGCAATGAGGTCACACTTTAGCCCCCTTACCCAACCAGTCACAATGTTAAATCAATAGCTCTCACGTTTAAATGGTGCGTGTGAGTGTGAAAAGCAGTAAGCCACTCCCCTACAGCAAAAAACTTGCATTGTTGCGTACACCATCGACAGAAGTGTACACTGCTTGCTCTAAGAAGTGTGACATATCTCTCGGAAGGCAGAATAGAAGTCCTGAGCACTACATACATAGTGGAAGTTGTGTAGATATCATAATGAAACAGACAAATCTGAAAAAATAATTGCCCACACACACATAACACACACACACACACACACACACAAATGAATTTGTCATACCCACAGACACACACACTAATACATTTATCATACATACTGACTCACCCCCCTCTCATACACACATTTCTGATACACACAGCCACACACAGACACACACTAATACATTTATCATACACACTGACACACATTCTCCCTCACACATATATACATACATATACAGATGCATACACACACACTAATACATTTATCATACACACTGACACACATTCTCCCTCACACATATATACATACATATACAGATGCATACACACACACTAATACATTTATCATACACACTGACTCACACTCCTCTCATGCACACATTTTTCATACACACAGACACACACTAATACATTTATCATACACACAGACACACACTAATACATTTATCATACACACTGACACACACTAATACATTTATCATACACACTGACACACATTCTCTCTCATACATACAGACATACATACACACTAATACATTTATCATACACACTGACACACATTTTCTTTCATACATACATACATACATACATACATGCATGCATACATACATACATACATACACACACACTAATACATTTATCATACACACACACACACACACACACACACATTCTCTCTCATACATACATACATACATACATACATACATCTTACCTTTCCTGCTTTGCTTCCTCCATGGCAGTGTGGGTAGGGGGCGTGTCTGCTCTTATTGGCTGAGTGACTGTGTCAGCCAATCAGAGCATAGCAGAGGGGGTTGTGGGAGACAGTGAGGAGTTCCTGCCTGAGCAGGAAGCTCCTCTGTTTTACCAGCAGCACAGGCTGCTTCTACACTTACCTCTCCGTGGGGGTCCTGGTGATCACATTCTGGCCCCGCCCCATAGTGAAAGCGGGCAGGGCCATCGAACAGTGGGGCCTACCGGGTATTATCCTGGGACCCCGCCAGGCCAGTCCGACACTGCTGGTATTTACTTTCTTCCTAATAAGTATTATATTTATATGTATTTTCCTTTCAGGATGTACTGCACAATTATGGTAGAAAAAGAAAGCCTCATTTACAAAGTCACATCACCTAGAAGCCCAGACACAGTCAGGTATTGATCTTTTTAATGTTTATTACATTAAACTAATATGTTTTCCTTTTTCTATTGCATACAATGGCAAGGACTCCTCCTGAGATCAGGGGGAGGTTGGCATGTAGGGGGTGGGGCCCGACGGGTAACACATTTGGCACGTGATTTGTGTCCTAAGCCCCGCCCCCACCATGTTGCTATTGTAAAGTTTAGATACCGGAAGGTTGCTTCAGACTCCCAGAAATTCGTCAGTCTCCCAGTCATTCCGGGAGACTGCTATGTTCTATTGTAGTGTTTTAAGCCTTGTTGATATACAGTATATGTACACACACACACACACACACACACACACACACACATATACATGCCACAACTATATTTACACTTCCACCACTGTAGAGTGAGAAAGAGAGAGATGTGTGTGCATAGATAGATAGGAAGATAGATAGATAGATAGATAGATAGATAGATAGAGATCTCTCTCTCTCTCTCGCTCTCTCTTTATATATATATATATATATACACATGGATAGAAGTGGAAATGGGATAAGGCGCAGATAGGACGGGTTAGAATAACGGGTACCTCAATACCAATCAAATGCTTGAAAATGCTGTGATGTCAAGCTCATTTATATAATATGTGAGCATATAACCTGAAACATGCAAGCATAGAGTGTGTAATAAACGATGGTATATCCACAATAACAGTGTAATAGGTCTTAATGTTTAAGTACTGTAAATAACGTACTTCAATCCTCTCAATATCAAACAGTCACTGAGGTACTAATTTTCAGCTAAAACACACAACTGAGTTAAACAAATGCGATATAAAAACGATATAAAAATAATGTTTAAAATATGCATAAAGTCAATAAGATGGTAATAGTCACAATCTCAGCGTTGTGAATCCCAATGTTCCAGTACTATAATCATTTCAATATGATTCATAGTGTTTCAAAACCACCTTCAAAACTGTCTTCTTTAATATTCAAAACTTCCTCTCCAATGATTCATATATGCGGGAGATAAGAAGACAAAAACGATTCTCCAATGGTGTAATAATCTAATAACAATGTTTAATGCCATACAAATATAAAATCCACTTACATTTTGCAAGGGAAAACAGGTCTCATAAAGGTTTCTTTAGACACGCAGTCAGAATTATTTCTCGCTACTCCGTTCCGTGGTCAGATTCTTACTGACTTCCGGGTTGTGTTGTCACAGTAACCAAACTCGAGCTCCCATTGGAACCCTACGCGTTTCGTCATAGAGACTTCGTCAGGGGTACATACATAGTAAAGTCTATGACATAAGAAGCCAGCGTATCTTGTTCTTGCACCTGTGTCACAGGTATGGCTTCCCACATTGCAGTGAGCGCATTTATATGTCCATATCCATTTGATGTTAACCCAGGTAATCAGGAGAAAGATTAATAGTATAAAAACAAATCTCGGGCGGGAGGTGTTAAATAACTTTTATTTATATTAATAAACAATTTTAATATTACAATGAAAAATGTAATTATATACATAAAAACAATGTTCTCATTAATTATTTAATGCAGATGGTCAGACGCTTTGTTTATCAGTTATCAATTCAAATGTAGTTAAGCTAATAAAATGTATGAGATAGCACTACATAAATAATACATTTATATATACTACATCAATTAATTCTTGTTATTAGACTGACGATTAAACATATACATAATTCAAACATGATGCGGATAATTACAGTTATTTAAAATAATGAATCCATTGCAGGAGCACTTTGCAAATAACGGATCTTCCTAGAGTACCACGGTTGGGGTTTAGAAAACTGGAGACTGTGAGTGAAAATCTAGTTTGAAACTCCAGGTAAAACTCATCAAGCTTCAGATGACATGATTAAGATGACTGCAAGATCATCATCATCATCACCATTTATTTATATAGCGCCACTAATTCCGCAGCGCTGTACAGAGAACTAATTCACATCAGTCCCTACCCCATTGGGGCTTACAGTCTAAATTCTCTAACATACACACACACAGACAGAGAGAGAGAGACTAGGGTTAATTTTGATAGCAGTCAATTAACCTACTAGTATGTTTTTGGAGTGTGGGAGGAAACCAGAGCACCCAGAGGAAACCCACGCAAACACGGGGAGAACATACAAACTCCATACAGATAAGGCCATGGTCGGGAATTGAACTCATGACCCCAGTGCTGTGAGGCAGAAGTGCTAACCACTTAGCCAAGATGCAAGCAGAACCTTAGTAGGCCGCTACAATAATGCTGTTATAAAGGAGTCATGAGTCAACTATTGCAGGGGCATGGGGTCCGAGCTGGATTAGACAGGGGGGCCATATAGTGTAATATCACTATAATTTTAGACAAATACACGGGCAATATTGCAAGCACTACTGTTAGGTGCACACATCTCTGCCTTCACAAGCAGAGCAGTGTGAAGCAGGACATACTCCCAACTGTCCCTGCTCTCTCCTATCTGTTGGTGCTGGTGTTTTAAGCTCAGTTGTTGCTTGTCTAGATCCTGGAATGTTGGGGCCCTATTTGGAAAAAAGACAGGTACATAAATTTTAGAAAGCTCCAACCAGCCCTGGTTTAAAATCAATAGCACCCTCGTGTAATAATTAGTCGTCCCCCCCTACAACCAGCCACAACTATTAAATTAAATAAAATTAATAGTATTAACATATAATAAATAGACATATTTCCCGCCAACCAGCTGTGCCATTCAATTAACAGTGTTCACAATTAATAATAAAACTATTTCCCCCCAACCAACTAGTATTCCTATGTAATAAATAACATTATTTCCCTCCGCCACAAAAATTCCGGCAATAAATTAATAGCATTTACATTTCATAACTATACCTATTTCCCAAAACCATCGCCGTCGTTAAATAATTAATATTCACATTTAACAAATATCTCTCTTCTCCCCAAACTCAGCCCCACATTCAATTAAAGGCCCCAATCGACCCCATTAAATAAAGTTCCCATCAGTTGATGATGATGATGATGATCAGCCCACCTTAAATTAATAGGCCCCACTAATAAATTAAATAGCCCCACCATTAAATTAAATAACCCCACCATCACCACACAAATAAATGAATAGCATCTACCATAATTAGCCCCCACCCCCAATCACCTATCAAATGAATAGCCCACTTCCTGCCCACATTACATTAATACCCCCTCCCACCTTCTTTCACATGTACCTTCTTCCTGCTGTGCTGTGTTGGAGAGACACATGCTTCAGTCTGCCTCTCTTGCAGCTCTGCACACAGGGGATGGCGCCTGTCATGTGTTGCACATCCCATGTGACATGTGTCAGAGGGAGTTAGGAGGAAGCGGGCACACAAAGGAGGAGGTGTCCAGATACATAAGGGAAAGGAGTGAGGGAGGATCGGATCTTACAATCTGTGGCCACTTGGCGGTGGCTGGTCCTGGAGGAGGGGCCAGCTGCCAAGAACCATACAGTGCACCAGTATCTGGTGCAGGGGCCCTCTCAGTGAGGGGGGTCTTGGGCACATGCCCCCCCTTAAATCTGGCACTGCATGGGGCCCTAACAATTAGCACAACAGGCTCTCTCCAAATGGGTACATTTGGAGAGAGGTGAGATGACAATTCACAAAAACAAACTTTACTTAGGAAGGAGAGGGAGGTAAGATAGCCGTTCTAAACATAGGGGGAGAAGTGTGCATTGTATGGTGACTTTATGTGCAATTTGGAAATTGAGATTTACTATAGACCAATCGGCACACAAAATACCATGTTTTGAATTAATAAATTAATAGTTAAATAAATAATTAACATGGAACCCTGATTACTGGAATTATTAATGTGCAAATAATTTTTTAACATAAGTTGTGTCCGTAATAGAAACTTACCTTAAACTTCAGCTCTTCATCCAATGTAATTCATATGTATAAGTAAACTAAAAAAAACCCTATTGGAATGGAAAATTGCGCACAAACCAATCAAGAGCATCCTCTTACACAACTCAGCCATTTATGAATAAAAGGATGATCCTGATTGGCTGAACGGCTAGTAATTGGGTGAGCTCAACAGCATAGGTGCCTTCTATGTGGGTGCTTGAGCACTCACTGTATTTATTGACTATGCATGGCATTGTTCAATCACATGGGGAAAAGGAGAGAGGTAAATTAAGTACGCCACATCATTTTAAAAAGTTGACCCCTATATTTTCCCAGGCAAATTTCACTGTGCTAGATCTCATATAGCCACAACTAATGACTTCTATGTCCTATAACTAGTCTAATGTCTTGTTAGGATGGAGATCATTTCTAATCGGCATAGGAAGATTACCTCTCAGATTGCTGCCATTTGGCAGAACTGCCACCGACGTGTGTTTTGTTGCTGCTTTTACTATGAACTGTATCACCTCCTGAGTAAGTAAGTTCAGATGTGAGGAATTATTGTATGAATGAAGGATGACATATTATCACAGGTGCAGGTGGATTTCTGTCTATATTACATATCTGTCAGAGTTACCATAGGGCTCTTGGTAGTCCCCCCTACATGTGCCCTATATCCATAGATGCTCAGATGTAGACGATAGCCTGTAATAGACAAATTCACAGTTTGCCATATCCATTTCATTTCTTTAAGATGAACTTGACAGCTCTCTGGGGGATATTAAACTTTAATCTTTTCCTATATCCTTCCAATTGGTGTTTTTTAATAATTTTTCCATGGATGTGCTTGGCTTCATGCTAAATCTCTATAGGAAATACACTAACCTACCATGGTTATCTCACAGATAGTGTATTTATTTCAAAGTCAATTAACACATCAATTAAACAATGTATTCTTAATTTTTTTACAAAAAAAAAAGATAAGCACACAGTTGAAAAGTTGAATAGCTGCTGATCGCCCCATAAGAAAGGTGCTTCGTTTGTATGGGTTAAGGTAGCATAAGGGGTGTCAGGAGTACAAATTTACATCTACATCATTTACTTACATAAATATAAAGTGTTTCTTTGCCTGGTGATCAACAGACAGTACATAAAAAGGTGCTCATTTATTTAAAAGAAAGGGCTGGGTAATCATTCTTCTCAAAATTAATTGGCACCAAATTAACACAATTTGAAATTAGCTAAATGAAGTAACCTTTCTTTCATTAATTTAGGCCCCCATTAAACTTACTTATAGTCTTTCCCTATGAGCTGTCTTAATAGGTAAAACCCTAGGCCTTATTATTTACTACAGACTATGCAGTGTATTGAATGATGAATATTGCGGTACTGTATACTGAGCGTATTGTGTACTCAGTACACTGTATACTGTCCCTATGTCCATAAGGCCTATTGTTCTGGGCACTTATTACATTTCTAGCTCGTGATATAGAGACATCAGGAGGCTGCTGGGCTCAATGTTCTATGACATCACTATGTATGTCACAGACACCAAGATTCACCTGTGATGAGCAGGTCATTATCACTGCAGAGGAGAGTTTGTCACACAAACTACTACAGTTAAAGAGCGTTGCTGATTTAATATTCATCAGAGTTTTTTTATTTATTCAGACATTTATTTTTTTTAAAAATGTCAAGTACTCCTGACGGGAATGGAGTGTTCCTGCCTCCCTCTATTGGTAAGTAGCTTGTTTATCACAATATTGTGCTTATACATGACCAAAGAACTACTATCTGTACTGTGTCAGCCACTTCTATACTAGAGGGTCATGGGTCAGTTTGTGCTATATGACCAATACTTCTACACTTCTAGCACCAATTTACAAATCTTACCCTTGTTCACAGATTTAGACATTTTAAGGGTATACAAATGTGTTCATCATTAAAACATATTCTATTCTTTTTTAACATTTTCAAACACATTCACTTAATGCAAAATTCATAAATTGATCAAAATGTAAAATTTGCTGAAATGTTATGTTCTTTTCTAATAAATACAATAAAACAGATGTAATATTTTGAAGTGCCTTTTGACCTTATTTATAGAGCTACTTTAATGCTAAAATGTGATAAAAGTAAAAACAACTTACCATGTCTGATCTGCAGAGTCATATATAACATCAGAGACACCAAACACCTTGGACAGCTTCCTGACACCAATCCATCCTCTTGTCATCATTAATCTGATGGATGAGGAGGATGATGATGAGGATGATGAAGAAGAGGAAGAATCAAATGACTGTAAATATAATATACAATATTTACAATTGTGCTTTTATTGACAGATCAGAATTGTTATGGGTCAGGTAATGGGATTGCTACATTTATAATGAATCACTGATTACCGGTAACTATTGGGATAAGAATTATAATTACAGTATCAGCTGACTTGTCCATATATACTTGTGCTGTTCTTGTCAATATACGTTACATATACAATCATATGATAGACATACCATTAGTACTATGCCTACATAGTGAGTATGACATATAAAACTCAAATTTTATATAGGGAATTAATATTTTATACTCCAAAATTAAACTCCAGAATTAGGGGGAGACCTCCTGGACTCTGGAGGGACCAGTGTACTGTTCCGAAAATAGTGCTTACCTACTGCAAGGTGTTCAGGGAAATGACACAATCTGCCACCACATCATCAAGCCCTGTCCCCCTCCTCTATTCCCACCGTGTCTCCGCCTCTCCTGGAAACTAGGAAGAGAAGGAAACTATGGTTATATTTGCAAAACAATCCTGTGTGTGTCTACTTGATTTATTTAACCCATCAAAGAAAGACGACAAAATAACTCAGCCTTTAAATTAACAAGTATCACATTACTGCTATTTGTATGTTTGTCAACTTAGATACATATCAGTGTTTATGAATTTAGGCAAATATGTGTGTAGGAATAAATATGAATATTTTAACTGTACTTTTCAGATGAAGCTGAACAGAGACAGCTGTTTCCTGAAGAGGAAGAGGAGGTGAAAGCCATCATGGCTGTTTGTTATGGAGCAGGTAGTAATTATACGATAGTGCAGTATGTAAGGGAAGCGATATGATAGTCAGCAAACATATATAATATTGTCATCTTGGTCAGTAGATGACAGTACGTCACGCTGCTGCACAACAGTCTCTGCAGATGGGGTAGATTCCATAAACATTTGTCCCCGGGACGGGGCTGCACAGACAGTCTGGGAGGGGGGGACTGAAACCACGGACTAAGTGAAAGCTGCTTCTGTTTTCTATTGGTCCACGGAATCACATGCCCCTGTGACAAACATATAACACTATTAACCAGATGACTATGCTGGGGGATGTTGCACTTTAAAAGTGTAGCGCAGAAGAAAATTTTGAGTATGCATTTTCCAGGGCTCAGGAACAGCCCACCACACATCGGCCCATCGGGCCATGACCTACCGGACAATGTGCCCCAGTCTACAGACATAGTGACAATACACCCCCAAATCAACTTCCTTATCTTATACAAGATATAATATACCTATAATATACTCTGTATTTTACGAGACATCTATAAAGTTCCCGTCTGTAAAGACAGTAACTTTCAAACATCAACACCAGATAGCGGTGACTGTACCACCAACAGAGCCTTGGATGCTTAACATCAGGAAGGTATACTGTAGCTTTCATTTAATATCAGTATAGAGTACATATCTTTTTACTTATCTTTTTACTTATCTCCTTACCATATCTTTTTACTTATCTCCTTACTTATCTTTTTTTTTTAGATTTGGAAAAGAAAATATCTCCTCCACCTATACAACAAACAACTCCAATTGCATCATGCTTTAAAAGGAGAAGAGAAGAGAGGGACTTAGAGGAAAGAGAGGAGGCGGCAGATATAAGAACAACAAAAAAAAGAAAATATACTCAATAAAGGACTTAAATTTGCCCCTGAGAGAGTCTTAATAAATTTGATACATTTATCGATATTCAGAAATTTATCAGGAAACTCACTCTTAAAAAATATTTTTCAGATCCATCCAAAGCTATTATCAGCAACCATGACCAAGATACTGTTGGGGTTCTTTACCTATGTTAGCAGAATAACCACCTGTAATTGAATAAGTCAGTCAGCAGTTTGTCAAATATCTATTGTAACGATCGATCGGAGCACAGAATAAGAGATCTCACAAGTGTCTGGTTTCCAAACTACAAAACTACTTTCACTGCAGAAATAACTCTTATAATTATACATAAGTTTTTAGGGGTATAGAATTTTAACAACCAATTAGAAGTTTTAGGGATATAGAAGCTTAACAACCAATAAGAAGACAGTAAATTATGAAAACAACAAACTACTGATACATTATGCGTATTCTGCAATTTGTAAGTTTTAAACAAATCTTTCTTATGTTTTTATCTTCTCAGGCATTCTGCCACCAGTCTTAATGTTACTTTTCATAGAACATTCAGCTGTCCATCCTTAGGTAGTTCATGTTCTCTGAGAATATCTTTTTGCAACATTTTTCAAGGCTTCAGTCTTTTTCTTTTCTCATTCTGAGTACAATATCTACTAATTTCTTTTAAAGCTATAACATAATGATTACTTATATGGATATGTTATTTTCATTTTACAAACTCTCACAATACTCATGATAAGTTTAAACATACTACTCTCAAGGATTCATCCAAATTCAATCCCAGTCACTCTAAGGGTATATTTACTAAACTACTGGTTTGAAAAAGTGGAGATGTTGCCTATAGCAACCAATCAGATTCTAGCTATCATTTATTTAGTACGTTCCACAAAATGACAGCTAGAATCTGATTGGTTGCTATAGGCAACATCTCCACTTTTTCAAACTCGCAGTTTAGTAAATCTAGCCCTAAAGGTCTGTTCATTAACACCTTCCAGAAACTAATTGATAATGATCTTGAAAACCTGACCATTAAAGACAAATATCAGCAATACAACACAGGCCAACTGGACACGTTGGCTATTAAACAATTGAGGGAAAACTCAGATATTATTGTAAAATCCGCTGATAAAGGTGGGGGAATAGCTATCCTCAATAAGGGGGATTATTTAGCTGAACTTGAGAGGCAGTTGACAGATAAAACTACATATGAATTACTAAAGGGTGATCCAACTGTAATGTACCTCCATGATTTAAAACAACTTCTAAACCAAGCTTCTATACAGGGTATATTGAATCAGAAGGAATATAATTTCCTATTGACAAAATATCCCAGACTGCCTGTAATTTATCCCATTCCATAGATTTATAAATCAACAACCAACCCATCGGGTAGACCAATAGTATCTGGGATTGGCTCATTAACCATCAATCTTTCCCAATACATAGATTGGTTCCTACAACCCTTAGTAACCGAACAGAAAAGTTACTTAAGAGATACGGGCCACCTATTAGACATTATCAAGGATATCAAATGGGAACCGGGGTTCTATCTAATGACTTGTGATGTAGTTTCCCTGTACACGATTATTGACCATCAAGCTGGGTGCAAGTACATTAGAGCAATTTTGGAACAATCATCCTCACTGCCAACAGAGCAAATTGATTTCCTTGTCGACAGTATCGACTTTGTATTAAATCACAACTACTTCTGGTCCAGTGGGAGCTACTAAAGGCAGATTTGCGGAACTGCTATGGACGCGAAATTTGTGCTCAGTTACGTGAACCTGTTTATGGCCCGCTGGGAAGATAACACTATATGGAACAACAACCCATATCGTGATAACATCGTCAAATGGCATCGCTACATTGACGCTGTGTTTTGCATATGGGCTGGCAGTGAGGACCGACTGTCCTCATTTGTCCAACACATCAATGGAAATAATCTCAACCTTCATTTCACCAGTGAGATTAGCAATCAGAGGTTCCAATTCTTAGATCTGGAGATTTTTATAGAAAATGAACATCTTGCAACAAAGACCCATTTTAAAAAAGTTGTTTGCAATTCTTTCATACCCACCACCAGCAGCCATCATAAGAACTGGCTAAAGAACATACCAAAGGGCCAGTTTAATCGTCTTAGACGGAATTGCTGTGACCTTGCCTATTATGATGAACAGGCTGGCATTCTTAAAAATAGGTTCTTGGAAAAACAACATGAAAACAAAGGCATAGAAGGTGCCTATTCAGACCTTAGGGAAACGGATAAGACCTTTTTCTCAAACAAAAATAACACCAAGTGAAGGACCCTGGCCAGAATACAGTGGTCCTTCCCTTTATTTCAGAACTATTAGAGAACTTTCCACTAGGGTTGCTGAACATCTGCGAAACATAAGAAACCAACTCACAACCCATAGTGTTCCAGAGCATTTTCTAACACATCACCAACATGATCCCTCCAAACTACATTTCCTGGGGATCTGTAAGGTCAATAAACAATGGTGGGGAGGTGATTTTACCAGACGCATATCGCAGGTTGAGACAAAGTGGATTTACAACCTTAAAACTTTGTCACCACAAGGTCTTAACATAGACTTTGACATCAATTGTTTCCTTTAAGATGAAAACATGGCCAAATTTCTATCTGATTTTATTCTCCATTAAACGTGTTATTCCACTATATGTATCACCCTGAAGTAGAAATGTCAATCCGAACTCATATCCATCTATTTTCCAATGAGTATTTACATAATGTAATATCATTCAAGTAATGAACATTGCAAGGAATTAACCCAAGAGATTTACCTCTAACACCCATTCATTCCGAGTTTTGAATAATATTTACCAGGATTGTTTACATCCAATGGATTGAATATATCTGCAAAGATCTTACTTACCTTTACCAGAAACCTAAGACTGGGTACAGTGTATTATGTTTTTTCTTCCAGTATTACGTAATGGTTTCCAAACTATATTATCGAATTACTGCCTATATTACCTATGCAATACACCACTGAAAGGAGTTTGGAAACTAATAAGGACCTTTCACCCTTTACACATTTTATTCTGTAACCAAATATCTACAATATTGTCCACATACAAGTGATGGAGTGTATCAGCAAAGGGTGTAAGGACATTGTATAAGGAAATGTAGTATCAACATCCATTCATTTGAACTCTGTTTACTATGGAGAAAGATCAGTCACCGTTGTGCACTACTATTAAAAGACAGAGGACCGCCCTCCTTGGTTCCTTCCCCCTGGTGTCAATCACCTAGAAAAACCAATCGATACATCCTGATGTTATTGACACACCCTTTATAAAAGAGGACCATACAGACTAATCTACTCATTTCATACAATCCCTGACAAAGCCCACAGCAGCGAAATGCATAGGAATTGACATATTATCACTCTTCAACGGCTCATGAGCTTTCTACAATTTGTTCTGAAACACCTCGGAACGCTGATACGCGCATCTGCGCATTCGTGAATCAACGTTCAGTTTCCAGTGACTCTACACTTCTGTAAGGATTCAGGTACGGCCGTACAGGATCTTCTTCTCTAAACAGGCAAAACTTTGGGTCAATCACTTGGAGAACATATTTCACCATAATGTCTTATATTGAAATAAAACATGAGCGGAAAACAGATCACTTCTCATACTATGAGACACTGGAGTATACAGATTAGTGCCTAAGGGTAATAATAGATATCAGAGTAACACTAGACACTGGTGCAGGCACACGATAATCTGTCCTCCCTGTGATCAAAGCACCGGGTTAGAATTGCGACAGAGGCTCCTATGATGACACCAGACTGAATACATAAGTGAGGGCTCTGTGTGTGCAGATGCTGCTTGTATGTGATGTCTGATCATGTAATGTCACTGACAGTTTGAATGCTTCATCAGTATTATTGTTTTTATGAAAAACCTGTGTCTGATGACCAGGGAACTGAACGAGCTTTACATCCATCTTACTAAATAGACCCATCAACCAATGTTAAAAAGAAATTGTGAACTGTGGGTACATTTTTTTGAGAATATCTTCGATACCCCTGCAGCAATTGGGAGGAAAGCAAAACAGTGTGGTCCAGTTAGATCCTGGCCAGGTTTTAAGGGGGTTAGGGACCCATTCTGACCCCCTGGGCAGAACTTTGACCCGAGGATCCTGTTCTGGGACTTCCACTGGATGAATTTGGATGAAAAGTTCACAGACTGGTAACATTGGATCCCAGAAGTCATACTAGGGGGTTGAGGGCCCAGGTCGGACCTCCTGTTGGTGTACGCTGGGCAGAACTTTGACCCAGAGAGCCTGTTCTGGGCCTCCCACTGGATGAATTTGGATGACATTTAATATGAAAACAAAAACTACACTGGACAGCCGCCTCATGGGTGTGTTGGAAGAGCTGCTAAGATGCTATTTTCAAAATGTTGACAGTGACATCCAGTGACATCCAGTTAATTTAATAACTTGAAAATTTAAACCAGGGCAATGCCGTATAGATAAAGATATATATGTATATTATTAAACTAACACTGCCTTTGAAGGTACAGGTCTCAGCAGTTAGAGTGTTCCTGGACACACCACTGGCATCAGATGGCCGAGTAGGAAGATTCTTTCAAGCAGACAGAAAATGTTGTCCTTGCATTAAATCTTTTACGGCACTTAGGGATTTTAATCTTATTTTGTAAGAAACATTTGAACACTTAAGTGGTTCAGACTCCAGATAGTATTCTTACTGACAATCACAACCGCTAGAAGATTGGGAGAATTTAAGGCTTTACGTTGCCAGGAGCCATTTCTGAACATGTACACCAATAAAGTAGTGCTACAGACAAGTTTGGCCTTCTTGCCTAAGGTAGTTTCCACATTTTATATCTATGAAGAAATTCTACTTCTGTCCCATTGTCCAAAGCCAATTAATGAAAATGAGAAATGCTTACATGTTCTTATTTGTTATGTATGTAACTAGTACTTTTGTTTGCTATGTAATTATATACCTTGCAAGATAAAGATAATAACAAAAATAAGGACAGGACAGATAACAGTAAGTAAAGTCAACATTTCTTGTGCAGATAGATAGAATATTCTACAGGTGTGGAATCTATTACCCACAATGCTTCTGACGTACACTTTTCTGGATTAGGGATATTTTCATAACTTTGTTCACTGAACTTAAAATATACAACACTGTCCCTAACATTCCTCTCTGTATTAAACTGATTAGCAGTGCTCCTCACAGTGACTATAGAATGTAAGACATTAGTAGTGAAAAGATAGGCTGCATTCTGAGGGATATTCAGCCTATAAAATGGCAGCTTTCACTTCTATCTATGACATCACTTTAGTCTCCAAGATTTCAGTTTTGGTCTGAGACGGCAAACTGCACTTAAACCAATCTGTGCTTTAACAAACATCTGCTTATCCCTCTAATCTTCACACATAACTCACAGACGTCTTAACCTGCTTAATCCTGCCCTGGATTAAACATTTGTTTTATTATTTGAACAAGGGAACAAAAACAAAAAACAAACAACAAATATAACATTTAACTACAAAATAAAAACTATGATGTTCAACTATTCTCCTCCCGCTACAAAGGACGATCATGTGACATTTTCAGTGTCAGGTGGGGTTACAGGAGGCGGCCCCTGCATTCTGTGGATCCGCAGCAGCACAGCAGCTTTTTGCCCTCCACGCTTCCCACTTCATAGTTATAATCCCAGGTCAGCTCTGTTGCAGCTCTTATCCTCCTAAGAGACCAAAATGTAAAAATGTAAAATACAACGGTTGTGTGTACACAAGAATTACATTTCTTTTCTATATATTTGTTTTTTGAGTTCACAATAATGCGCAGCAGAGCACATTAGCAGAAGCTCTTTAAACTGCAAAAATCTTTAGAGAGGAGATCTGTATTTTATGATATACTTGTTGGTACGTAGGCGTTTTATACATTTATCACCGGTGAATTACACAAAGATAGGAGTGTTTTTATCACAGAAAGGTGGTGCCTACAATGGATTTTCACAGGCTGATTTTGGAATCGTGTTGCGAAAGGAGATTTTCTGGAATTAATACACTTTATAAGTGTGTTTTGTGCAGGGTGTATTTATAAAAGAAAAAAAAAAAGCAAATAAAAAGGCAATATTACACTATTGTTGTCTTCCTCTCTGTTGGTTCTACGGTAACATCCTTGGATATATGGAGCAGAGGGCATTAGGAGACACAGTGAGTCATCATAATATTCAGAGGAGCGAAGTCTGATCATTCATATAGAGCACAGTGACTCTAAGCAGAATGTTAGGCACTTACTTGCTGGCGAAGAAAGCCACCCAGGGGAAGTGCAGATCATGTGTATCCACAAATACATTCTGATCAAACAGGTTAGGACTGCGGCTTTGCTGTAATAGGATATAGAGAGGGATGAGTTTAGTACTACAGATGTGCACAGCACCAGAACACTAACAGTATCACCAGAGGGTCTTTTGTACTTCACTGCCCAGACCAACAACTGTTTCTGTTGAAGGTTACATTATATTTAAATAGAGCTGCAGCATTATTCACCCTAAAATGTAATTAGCTGCTTGTTCTGACCAAACATATGATATAGTAGTGATGAAATCACAGAAATAAGGGTAAGATATTATTGGTTAATGTTATTGCTTTGACTTTTTCTTCGCTTACATAGAGGAGGCCTTGAAGAATGATGGGAGACTACAATGTGTCTTCCCTACTGCACACACTTCAGGAAATAGTCAATCTGGGGACAATGGAAGCACTGATGTATATTGGAGTTTGGGTACACTAAATTTGGCTCCAAAACTTTCAAGCTCATCACCCTCTATACACTCATTGACTGCCAGGACCATCAGTATTAGATTTTAACAAAGTCCAAGGACAGAACCAGGACAAATCAAATGAGAGGAGAGAAGCTCAACAGAAAAACAGAACATTAACAAGGAGAACAGTGACCAGAGAAAATGATTAACACAAGTATAAAACTCCTGTTCTCTCTTTCATTCATGTGGGGGACTATGGAAACACTGGGGATGTCCCATAGCTGCCCGATGGGAGGGTATACTCAGAAATAAAAGATGTACAGCACCTTATGTCCAAAGCTGGCATCTTTAAATGCAAAACTGTTGAATCTGTAAAACTTCTCAACATACCAGGAGGCCGTCCAACACAGCCGAGGCCATGTGTCGCCCTCCCCCACCCAACAGCAATCCACCTAGCAATAGTCTGCTTGGATGCTGGCCAACTTTTGTTAATATTCACATTTAACAAATATCTCTCTTCTCCCCAAACTCAGCCCCACATTCAATTAAAGGCCCCAATCGACCCCATTAAATAAAGTTCCCATCAGTTGATGACGATGATGATGATGATGATCAGCCCACCTTAAATTAATAGGCCCCACTAATAAATTAAATAGCCCCACCATTAAATTAAATAACCCCACCATCACCACACAAATAAATGAATAGCATCTACCATAATTAGCCCCCACCCCCAATCACCTATCAAATGAATAGCCCACTTCCTGCCCACATTACATTAATACCCCCTCCCACCTTCTTTCACATGTACCTTCTTCCTGCTGTGCTGTGTTGGAGAGGCACATGCTTCCGTCTGCCTCTCTTGCAGCTCTGCACACAGGGGATGGCGCCTGTCATGTGTTGCACATCCCATGTGACATGTGTCAGAGGGAGTTAGGAGGAAGCGGGCACACAAAGGAGGAGGTGTCCAGATACATAAGGGAAAGGAGTGAGGGAGGATTGGATCTTACAATCTGTGGCCACTTGGCGGTGGCTGGTCCTGGAGGAGGGGCCAGCTGCCAAGAACCATACAGTGCACCAGTATCTGGTGCAGGGGCCCTCTCAGTGAGGGGGGTCTTGGGCACATGCCCCCCCCCTTCAATCTGGCACTGCATGGGGCCCTAACAATTAGCACAACAGGCTCTCTCCAAATGGGTACATTTGGAGAGAGGTGAGATGACAATTCACAAAAACAAACTTTACTTAGGAAGGAGAGGGAGGTAAGATAGCCGTTCTAAACATAGGGGGAGATGTGTGCATTGTATGGTGACTTTATGTGCAATTTGGAAATTGAGATTTACTATAGACCAATCGGCACACAAAATACCATGTTTTGAATTAATAAATTAATAGTTAAATAAATAATTAACATGGAACCCTGATTACTGGAATTATTAATGCGCAAATAATTTTTTAACATAAGTTGTGTCCGTAATAGAAACTTACCTTAAACTTCAGCTCTTCATCCAATGTAATTCATATGTATAAGTAAACTAAAAAAAACCCTATTGGAATGGAAAATTGCGCACAAACCAATCAAGAGCATCCTCTTACACAACTCAGCCATTTATGAATAAAAGGATGATCCTGATTGGCTGAACGGCTAGTAATTGGGTGAGCTCAACAGCATAGGTGCCTTCTCTGTGGGTGCTTGAGCACTCACTGTATTTATTGACTATGCATGGCATTGTTCAATCACATGGGGAAAAGGAGAGAGGTAAATTAAGTACGCCACATTATTTTAAAAAGTTGACCCCTATATTTTCCAAGGTAAATTTCACTGTGCTAGATCTCATATAGCCACAACTAATGACTTCTATGTCCTATAACTAGTCTAATGTCTTGTTAGGATGGAGATCATTTCTAATCGGCATAGGAAGATTACCTCTCAGATTGCTGCCATTTGGCAGAACTGCCACCGACGTGTGTTTTGTTGCTGCTTTTACTATGAACTGTATCACCTCCTGAGTAAGTAAGTTCAGATGTGAGGAATTATCGTATGAATGAAGGATGACATATTATCACAGGTGCAGGTGGATTTCTGTCTATATTACATATCTGTCAGAGTTACCATAGGGCTCTTGGTAGTCCCCCCTACATGTGCCCTATATCCATAGATGCTCAGATGTAGACGATAGCCTGTAATAGACAAATTCACAGTTTGCCATATCCATTTCATTTCTTTAAGATGAACTTGACAGCTCTCTGGGGGATATTAAACTTTAATCTTTTCCTATATCCTGCCAATTGGTGTTTTTTAATAATTTTTCCATGGATGTGCTTGGCTTCATGCTAAATCTCTATAGGAAATACACTAACCTACCATGGTTATCTCAGAGATAGTGTATTTATTTCAAAGTCAATTAACACATCAATTAAAAAATGTATTCTTAATTTTTTTTACAAAAAAAAAAGATAAGCACACAGTTGAAAAGTTGAATAGCTGCTCATCGCCCCATAAGAAAGGTGCTTCGTTTGTATGGGTTAACGTAGCATAAGGGGTGTCAGGAGTACAAATTTACATCTACATCATTTACTTACATAAATATAAAGTGTTTCTTTGCCTGGTGATCAACAGACAGTACATAAAAAGGTGCTCATTTATTTAAAAGAAAGGGCTGGGTAATCATTCTTCTCAAAATTAATTGGCACCAAATTAACACAATTTGAAATTAGCTAAATGAAGTAACATTTCTTTCATTAATTTAGGCCCCCATTAAACTTACTTATAGTCTTTCCCTATGAGCTGTCTTAATAGGTAAAACCCAAGGCCTTATTATTTACTACAGACTATGCAGTGTATTGAATGATGAATATTGCGGTACTGTATACTGAGCGTATTGTGTACTCAGTACACTGTATACTGTCCCTATGTCCATAAGGCCTATTGTTCTGGGCACTTATTACATTTCTAGCTCTTGATATAAAGACATCAGGAGGCTGCTGGGCTCAATGTTCTATGACATCACTATGTATGTCACAGTCACCAAGATTCACCTGTGATGAGCAGGTCATTATCACTGCAGAGGAGAGTTTGTCACACAAACTACTACAGTTAAAGAGCGTTGCTGATTTAATATTCATCAGAGTTTTTTTATTTATTCAGACATTTATTTTTTAAAAAAATGTCAAGTACTCCTGACGGGAATGGAGTGTTCCTGCCTCCCTCTATTGGTAAGTAGCTTGTTTATCACAATATTGTGCTTATACATGACCAAAGAACTACTATCTGTACTGTGTGAGCCACTTCTATACTAGAGGGTCATGAGTCAGTTTGTGCTATATGACCAATACTTCTACACTTCTAGCACCAATTTACAAATCTTACCCTTGTTCACAGATTTAGACATTTTAAGGGTATACAAATGTGTTCATAATTAAAACATATTCTATTGTTTTTTAACATTTTCAAACACATTCACTTAATGCAAAATTCATAAATTGATCAAAATGTAAAATTTGCTGAAATGTTATGTTCTTTTCTAATAAATACAATAAAACAGATGTAATATTTTGAAGTGCCCTTTAACCTTATTTATAGAGCTACTTTAATGCTAAAATGTGATAAAAGTAAAAACAACTTACCATGTCTGATCTGCAGAGTCATATATAACATCAGAGACACCAAACACCCTGGACAGCTTCCTGACACCAATCCATCCTCTTGTCATCATTAATCTGATGGATGAGGAGGATGAAGATGAGGATGATGAAGAAGAGGAAGAATCAAATGACTGTAAATATAATATACAATATTTACAATTGTGCTTTTATTGACAGATCAGAATTGTTATGGGTCAGGTAATGGGATTGCTACATTTATAATGAATCACTGATTAACTATTGGGATAAGAATTATAATTACAGTATCAGCTGACTTGTCCATATATACTTGTGCTGTTCTTGTCAATATACGTTACATATACAATCATATGATAGACATACCATTAGTACTATGCCTACATAGTGAGTATGACATATAAAACTCAAATTTTATATAGGGAATTAATATTTTATACTCCAAAATTAAACTCCAGAATTAGGGGGAGACCTCCTGGACTCTGGAGGGACCAGTGTACTGTTCCGAAAATAGTGCTTACCTACTGCAAGGTGTTCAGGGAAATGACACAATCTGCCACCACATCATCAAGCCCTGTCCCCCTCCTCTATTCCCACCGTGTCTCCGCCTCTCCTGGAAACTAGGAAGAGAAGGAAACTATGGTTATATTTGCAAAACAATCCTGTGTGTGTCTACTTGATTTATTTAACCCATCAAAGAAAGATGACAAAATAACTCAGCCTTTAAATTAACAAGTATCACATTACTGCTATTTGTATGTTTGTCAACTTAGATACATATCAGTGTTTATGAATTTAGGCAAATATGTGTGTAGGAATAAATATGAATATTTTAACTGTACTTTTCAGATGAAGCTGAACAGAGACAGCTGTTTCCTGAAGAGGAAGAGGAGGTGAAAGCCATCATGGCTGTTTGTTATGGAGCAGGTAGTAATTATACGATAGTGCAGTATGTAAGGGAAGCGATATGATAGTCAGCAAACATATATAATATTCAGGAACACTTTACCACTTGGTCAGTAGATGACAGTACGTCACGCTGCTGCACAACAGTCTCTGCAGATGGGGTAGATTCCATAAACATTTGTCCCCGGGACGGGGCTGCACAGACAGTCTGGGAGGGGGGGACTGAAACCACGGACTAAGTGAAAGCTGCTTCTGTTTTCTATTGGTCCACGGAATCACATGCCCCTGTGACAAACATATAACACTATTAACCAGATGACTATGCTGGGGGATGTTGCACTTTAAAAGTGTAGCGCAGAAGAAAATTTTGAGTATGCATTTTCCAGGGCTCAGGAACAGCCCACCACACATCGGCCCATCGGGCCATGACCTACCGGATAATGTGCCCCAGTCTACAGACATAGTGACAATACACCCCCAAATCAACTTCCTTATCTTATACAAGATATAATATACCTATAATATACTCTGTATTTTACGAGACATCTATAAAGTTCCCGTCTGTAAAGACAGTAACTTTCAAACATCAACACCAGATAGCGGTGACTGTACCACCAACAGAGCCTTGGATGCTTAACATCAGGAAGGTATACTGTAGCTTTCATTTAATATCAGTATAGAGTACATATCTTTTTACTTATCTTTTTACTTATCTCCTTACTTATCTTTTTACTTATCTCCTTACCATATCTTTTTACTTATCTCCTTACTTATCTTTTTTTTTTAGATTTGGAAAAGAAAAGATCTCCTCCACCTATACAACAAACAACTCCAATTGTATCATGCTTTAAAAGGAGAAGAGAAGAGAGGGACTTAGAGGAAAGAGAGGAGGCGGCAGATATAAGAACAACAAAAATAAGAAAATATACTCAATAAAGGACTTAAATTTGCCCCTGGGAGGAGTCTTAATAAATTTGATACATTTATCGATATTCAGAAATTTATCAGGAAACTCACTCTTAAAAAATATTTTTCAGATCCATCCAAAGCTATTATCAGCAACCATGACCAAGATACTGTTGGGGTTCTTTACCTATGTTAGCAGAATAACCACCTGTAATTGAATAAGTCAGTCAGCAGTTTGTCAAATATCTATAGTAACGATCGATCGGAGCACAGAATAAGAGATCTCACAAGTGTCTGGTTTCCAAACTACAAAACTACTTTCACTGCAGAAATAACTCTTATAATTATACATAAGTTTTTAGGGGTATAGAATCTTAACAACCAATTAGAAGTTTTAGGGATATAGAAGCTTAACAACCAATTAGAAGACAGTAAATTATGAAAACAACAAACTAATGATACATTATGCGTATTCTGCAATTTGTAAGTTTTAAACAAATCTTTCTTATGTTTTTATCTTCTCAGGCATTCTGCCACCAGTCTTAATGTTACTTTTCATAGAACATTCAGCTGTCCATCCTTAGGTAGTTCATGTTCTCTGAGAACATCGTTTTGCAACATTTTTCAAGGCTTCAGTCTTTTTCTTTTCTCATTCTGAGTACAATATCTACTAATTTCTTTTAAAGCTATAACATAATGATTACTTATATGGATATGTTATTTTCATTTTACAAACTTTCACAATACTCATGATAAGTTTAAACATACTACTCTCAAGGATTCATCCAAATTCAATCCCAGTCACTCTAAGGGTATATTTACTAAACTGCTGGTTTAAAAAAGTGGAGATGTTGCCTATAGCAACCAATCAGATTCCAGCTATCATTTATTTAGTACGTTCCACAAAATGACAGCTAGAATCTGATTGGTTGCTATAGGCAACATCTCCACTTTTTCAAACTCGCAGTTTAGTAAATCTAGCCCTAAAGGTCTGTTCATTAACACCTTCCAGAAACTAATTGATAATGATCTTGAAAACCTGACCATTAAAGACAAATATCAACAATACAACACAGGCCAACTGGACAGGTTGGCTATTAAACAATTGAGGGAAAACTCAGATATTATTGTAAAATCCGCCGATAAAGGTGGGGGAATAGCTATCCTCAATAAGGGCGTTTATTTAGCTGAACTAGAGAGGCAGTTGACAGATAAAACTACATATGAATTACTAAAGGGTGATCCAACTGTAATGTACCTCCATGATTTAAAACAACTTCTAAACCGAGCTTCTATACAGGGTATATTGAATAAGAAGGAATATAATTTCCTATTGACAAAATATCCCAGACTGCCTGTAATTTATCACATTCCAAAGATTCATAAATCAACAACCAACCCACCGGGTAGACCAATAGTATCTGGGATTGGCTCATTAACCATCAATCTTTCCCAATACATAGATTGGTTTCTACAACCCTTAGTAACCGAACAGAAAAGTTACTTAAGAGATACGGGCCACCTATTAGACATTATCAAGGATATCAAATGGGAACCGGGGTTCTATCTAATGACTTGTGATGTAGTTTCCCTGTACACGATTATTGATCATCAAGCTGGGTGCAAGTACATTAGAGCAATTTTGGAACAATCATCCTCACTGCCAACAGAGCAAATTGATTTTCTTGTCGACAGTATCGACTTTGTATTAAATCACAACTACTTCTGGTCCAGTGGGAGCCCAGTTACGCGAACCTATTTATGGCCCGCTGGGAAGATAACACTATATGGAACAACAACCCATATCGTGATAACATCGTCAAATGGCATCTCTACATTGACGCTGTGTTTTGCATATGGGCTGGCAGTGAGGACCGACTGTCCTCATTTGTCCAACACATCAATGGAAATAATCTCAACCTTTATTTCACCAGTGAGATTAGCAATCAGAGGTTCCAATTCTTAGATCTGGAGATTTTTATAGAAAATGAACATCTTGCAACAAAGTGATGGAGTGTATCAGCAAAGGGTGTAAGGACATTGTATAAGGAAATGTAGTATCAACATCCATTCATTTGAACTCTGTTTACTATGGAGAAATATCAGTCACCGTTGTGCACTACTATTAAAAGACAGAGGACCGCCCTCCTTGGTTCCCCCCCCCTGGTGTCTATCACCTAGAAAAACCAATCGATACATCCTGATGTTATTGACACACCCTTTATAAAAGAGGACCATACAGACTAATCTACTCATTTCATACAATCCCTGACAAAGCCCACAGCAGCGAAATGCATAGGAATTGACATATTATCACTCTTCAACGGCTCATGAGCTTTCTACAATTTGTTCTGAAACACCTCGGAACGCCGATACGCCCATCTGTGCATTCGTGAATCAACGTTCAGTTTCCAGTGACTCTACACTTCTGTAAGGATTCAGGTACGGCCGTACAGGATCTTCTTCTCTAAACAGGCAAAACTTTGGGTCAATCACTTGGAGAACATATTTCACCATAATGTCTTATATTGAAATAAAACATGAGCGGAAAACAGATCACTTCTCATACTATGAGACACTGGAGTATACAGATTAGTGCCTAAGGGTAATAATAGATATCAGAGTAACACTAGACACTGGTGCAGGCACACGATAATCTGTCCTCCCTGTGATCAAAGCACCGGGTTAGAATTGCGACAGAGGCTCCTATGATGACACCAGACTGAATACATAAGTGAGGGCTCTGTGTGTGCAGATGCTGCTTGTATGTGATGTCTGATCATGTAATGTCACTGACAGTTTGAATGCTTCATCAGTATTATTGTTTTTATGAAAAACCTGTGTCTGATGACCAGGGAACTGAACGAGCTTTACATCCATCTTACTAAATAGACCCATCAACCAATGTTAAAAAGAAATTGTGAACTGTGGTTACATTTTTTTGAGAATATCTTTGATACCCCTGCAGCAATTGGGAGGAAAGCAAAACAGTGTGGTCCAGTTAGATCCTGGCCAGGTTTTAAGGGGGTTAGGGACCCGTTCTGACCTCCTGGGCAGAACTTTGACCCGAGGATCCTGTTCTGGGACTTCCACTGGATAAATTTGGATGAAAAGTTCACAGACTGGTAACATTGGATCCCAGAAGACATACTAGGGGGTTGAGGGCCCAGGTCGGACCTCCTGTTGGTGTACGCTGGGCAGAACTTTGACCCAGAGAGCCTGTTCTGGGCCTCCCACTGGATGAATTTGGATGACATTTAATATGAAAACAAAAACGACACTGGACAGCCGCCTCATGGGTGTGTTGGAAGAGCTGCTAAGATGCTCTTTTCAAAATGTTGACAGTGACATCCAGTGACATCCAGTTAATTTAATAACTTGAAGATTTAAACCAGGGCAATGCCGTATAGATAAAGATATATATATATTATTAAACTAACACTGCCTTTGAAGGTACGGGTCTCAGCAGTTAGAGTGTTCCTGGACACACCACTGGCATCAGATGGCCGAGTAGGAAGATTCTTTCAAGCAGACAGAAAATGTTGTCCCTGCATTAAATCTTTTACGGCACTTAGGGATTTTAATCTTATTTTGTAAGAAACATTTGAACACTTAAGTGGCTCAGACTCCAGATAGTAATCTTACTGACAATCACAACCGCTAAAAGATTGGGAGAATTTAAGGCTTTACGTTGCCAGGTGCCATTTCTGAACATGTACACCAATAAAGTAGTGCTACAGACAAGTTTGGCCTTCTTGCCTAAGGTAGTTTCCACATTTTATATCTATGAAGAAATTCTACTTCTGTCCCATTGTCCAAAGCCAATTAATGAAAATGAGAAATGCTTACATGTTCTTATTTGTTATGTATGTAACTAGTACTTTTGTTTGCTATGTAATTATATACCTTGCAAGATAAAGATAATAACAAAAATAAGGACAGGACAGATAACAGTAAGTAAAGTCAACATTTCTTGTGCAGATAGATAGAATATTCTACAGGTGTGGAATCTATTACCCACAATGCTTCTGACGTACACTTTTCTGGATTAGGGATATTTTCATAACTTTGTTCACTGAACTTAAAATATACAACACTGTCCCTAACATTCCTCTCTGTATTAAACTGATTAGCAGTGCTCCTCACAGTGACTATAGAATGTAAGACATTAGTAGTGAAAAGATAGGCTGCATTCTGAGGGATGTTCAGCCTATAAAATGGCAGCTTTCACTTCTATCTATGACATCACTTTAGTCTCCAAGATTTCAGTTTTGGTCTGAGACGGCAAACTGCACTTAAACCAATCTGTGCTTTAACAAACATCTGCTTATCCCTCTAATCTTCACACATAACTCACAGACGGCTTAACCTGCTTAATCCTGCCCTGGATTAAACATTTGTTTTATTATTTGAACAAGGGAACAAAAACAAAAAACAAACAACAAATATAACATTTAACTACAAAATAAAAACTATGATGTTCAACTATTCTCCTCCCGCTACAAAGGACGATCATGTGACATTTTCAGTGTCAGGTGGGGTTACAGGAGGCGGCCCCTGCATTCTGTGGATCCGCAGCAGCACAGCAGCTTTTTGCCCTCCACGCTTCCCACTTCATAGTTATAATCCCAGGTCAGCTCTGTTGCAGCTCTTATCCTCCTAAGAGACCAAAATGTAAAAATGTAAAATACAACGGTTGTGTGTACACAAGAATTACATTTCTTTTCTATATATTTGTTTTTTGAGTTCACAATAATGCGCAGCAGAGCACATTAGCAGAAGCTCTTTAAACTGCAAAAATCTTTAGAGAGGAGATCTGTATTTTATGATATACTTGTTGGTACGTAGGCGTTTTATACATTTATCACCGGTGAATTACACAAAGATAGGAGTGTTTTTATCACAGAAAGGTGGTGCCTACAATGGATTTTCACAGGCTGATTTTGGAATCGTGTTGCGAAAGGAGATTTTCTGGAATTAATACACTTTATAAGTGTGATTTGTGCAGGGTGTATTTATAAAAGAAAAAAAAAAAAGCAAATAAAAAGGCAATATTACACTATTGTTGTCTTCCTCTCTGTTGGTTCTACGGTAACATCCTTGGATATATGGAGCAGAGGGCATTAGGAGACACAGTGTGTCATCATAATATTCAGAGGAGCGAAGTCTGATCATTCATATGGAGCACAGTGACTCTAAGCAGAATGTTAGGCACTTACTTGCTGGCGAAGAAAGCCACCCAGGGGAAGTGCAGATCATGTGTATCCACAAATACATTCTGATCAAACAGGTTAGGACTGCGGCTTTGCTGTAATAGGATATAGAGAGGGATGAGTTTAGTACTACAGATGTGCACAGCACCAGAACACTAACAGTATCACCAGAGGGTCTTTTGTACTTCACTGCCCAGACCAACAACTGTTTCTGTTGAAGGTTACATTATATTTAAATAGAGCTGCAGCATTATTCACCCTAAAATGTAATTAGCTGCTTGTTCTAACCAAACATATGATATAGTAGTGATGAAATCACAGAAAGAAGGGTAAGATATTATTGGTTAATGTTATTGCTTTGACTTTTTCTTCGCTTACATAGAGGAGGCCTTGAAGAATGATGGGAGACTACAATGTGTCTTCCCTACTGCACACACTTCAGGAAATAGTCAATCTGGGGACAATGTAAGCACTGATGTATATTGGAGTTTGGGTACACTAAATTTGGCTCCAAAACTTTCAAGCTTATCACCCTCTATACACTCATTGACTGCCAGGACCATCAGTATTAGATTTTAACAAAGTCCAAGGACAGAACCAGGACAAATCAAATGAGAGGAGAGAAGCTCAACAGGAAAACAGAACATTAACAAGGAGAACAGTGACCAGAGAAAACGATTAACACAAGTATTAAACTCCTGTTCTCTCTTTCATTCATGTGGGGGACTATGGAAACACTGGGGATGTCCCAAAGCTGCCCGATGGGAGGGTATACTTAGAAATAAAAGATGTACAGCACCTTATGTCCAAAGCTGGCATCTTTAAATGCAAAACCGTTGAATCTGTAAAACTTCTCAACATACCAGGAGGCCGTCCAACACAGCCGAGGCCATGTGTCGCCCTCCCCCACCCAACAGCAATCCACCTAGCAATAGTCTGCTTGGATGCTGGCCAACTTTTGTTGCAGGCACCATAGAGGACCAAAAGGTCACCTGTCCTGCACACTTGACAGGTCTATTAAACACCAGTCCTCAAGACCCTGATAACATCCAGAGAATGAAGAGAGCCCTTTTCTTCTGGGACATACTACAGTCTAAAGCGAGAA
This sequence comes from Mixophyes fleayi, assembly GCF_038048845.1. Classification (NCBI taxonomy): domain Eukaryota; kingdom Metazoa; phylum Chordata; class Amphibia; order Anura; family Limnodynastidae; genus Mixophyes; species Mixophyes fleayi. The sequence goes on from NC_134402.1 coordinate 359,678,340, forward strand.
TCACAATGTCCTGATTAAGGTGGAAATTGGAAACTACTTTGACCTGAAAAGAAGGTTCAGACCTAACAGCCCGGTCTTCATGAAAGATAAGATACGAAGACCTATAAAACAGAGCCCCTAGCTCCAAAACTCTCCGAGATGTGGAGATCGCCAACAGAAGGATAAAGTTCCTTATCTGGAAGACTAAGTCCATCAAATCCAAGGTTTCAAAGGGAGGTTGCAGTAAGGCTATCAGCACTAGGTTGAAATCCCAATGAGTTAATGAGGTGCATGTATGGAGGTTGCACATGCATCATTCCCTCTAAGAAAATCTGCACTTCTGTAAAAATGCAAATTTCCACTGAAAATGAGAGAGCTGAAATCTGAACCTTCAAGGAGCCAAGTCTCAACCCCGATCCAGACCCTTCTGCAAGAATGGCAATAAACAAGTCAACTGCAAAGATGAAGTAGGAAAACCCAAAAAAACACCAGGAGATGCAAGTCTTCCAAATCCTGTGATAATTCCTGGCTGAACCACGCTGTCAGAGAAGTCCTTAGCTCTAAGGATCATGGCTTCAACAGCCCCTGACTTAACATATCTTGGTGGCAAACGCCAACATAGCCACTCTGCCATGCCGAGATTGTCCATGTACCACGAAATCCTCAGCCAGCACAGTGCCACCAGAATCACCTGATCGCTCTCTCTTTTTTAATTCTTGAGTACTTACGGAACCAATCCTACCAGAGGGAACAGGTAAATCAGATGAAAGTTCTAAGATACCATATAGGGTGCTCTTGGTGCCCCACTGATGACTGAGGTTTGCCACTGCCGCGGCATTGTCTGATTGGACCTTTACGACCCTTCCTTTCAAAAACTGGTGCTCATTGCTAGACTGCTGAAAACCATCCTGAGTTCCAACACATTTATTAGGAGCTTTGATTCCTCTGGATTCCAAAGACCCTGAAGGCAAAACTAATGAGTTACAGCCCCACAGCCACGAAGACTGGGGTCCTTTGTCACCAGTGTCCAATACCAAATAGTGAACAGCTGCCATCTGCTGAGGTTGTCTACCCTCAACCACCAGAGGAAAGACTGCCATACTTTTGGTGAAAGTCTGATGAACTGGTTGGTCAGATGATGGTGAGACTTGTTCCATTTAGAAATTAGCTGGAATTCTCTGGAGTGGAACAGTGCCAGTCTGTGAGTTAATAGGGCAAATCCCTGTAGAGAAAGGATCTTGTACTCTAGCAAAAGCACCTTCTGCGGACCAGATTGTAAGGACTGAGCCATCCCCATATAAAATGCGCCTGCAAAAAGGCCAGGTAGCTAGCCTTGATCAGCCCATTGTCCAAGTAAGGAATGACAGCCCGTACCTTGGATACCAGAAGGACAGCCATCATGCCCATGATCTTCGTGAACACACACGCTGCTGACGCCAGTATGAAAGCTAGAGGCCTTAATTGAAAATGATATGACTGAATGGCAAAGCTGAGAAGGCAGTTGTCCCTCCCAGATTGGAACATGCAAGTATGAATCCATGAAGTCCATGGACACCATAAACTCGTCCTGCTTTAAGGCCATTGATAACAGACCTCACAGACTCCATTTTGAACTTGTCCACTTTCCTAGGACTGGAATAAATACATCTGAAGAGATCAAGGTCTGAACGGCTTTCTCTAAAGAAAAAAGCTCTGGTTTGAGTTCAGGAATGCCTGTGGTGCATCTGGCTATGGCCTTCAGGAGATCTATGATACACACACGACTTATGATTCCTCTCACCCAGGTGTATGAGGTTGAATCGGACCACTGCTGGAAGGAAGTAGAAGGTCTCCAAACATGGGAGATCCTGGGTGGGAAGTCTGCCCATCATGTTGACTGTTTGCCTGAAGGCTTGGGAACTAGAAGCTTAGCTACCCAAGCCTGTTTTTCCTTTCTGCTGACCTCCACACGGAGCGGAAGTTTTCCTCTGCAGATCTGACTGCTTGTTTTCCCAGGGGAATGAAAGGAGCAATACCTAGGACCTTAGGTGTGGGGACATTAATGGGTAGAAAGGAATTGCTTCCCGCTGTGGGCAGGGGCATAATCTCAGCTCAGGACCAAGTAAGATATAGGAGTGGTAATCAGTAAAATTAAAAAATAGTGTCCAGCTCCGATGGGCAGTTTTAAAAAAACTGAGGGTCCCAACAGGTTATAGTGGGGAGGAGCTTGAACTTTTGGAGCCAAATATAAACTACCCAAGCTCCAGTGCAGCCTCTATACCCCATTGTTTCCAGTATGATAATGCTTCAGCTTTTTTCAACACTCAAATGACTTAGAACAAGGAACACGTAGTCATGTGAATATGGCAGTGTGAAGTGAGTGAACAGAATTACTCTGACATCCAAGGAAAGGCAATATAGTACATACTGTGAAACATAGCAATATACTTTTAAGGTGTTTATCATCGATTTCTCCAGTATGATTAATGCCTTACATGTCACTATATGCCACATGCCTACAATAGTGATATCATCATCAAAAAAGCTATTATGATGTTTGTATGGTTTATCCACTTCTTACATTCAAGTATCGTCCCAAGTTTCCTTACAGCTTGGCGTCGATTATGTAACAGGATTCCTCTCCATCATAAAACTGACGTGTTTCCCTCCGTCCAAGTCCTCCATCACCTTTGTCAGCAGACATCATATTGGGCTTAACCGTAATACTGTAAGTGGATTTCAAGGCGAAACCACGGGTGGATTTTACAGCCACTTGTCTCTTTACAGGGCCTGGCCAAACAGGACAACACAGCTTAGATATTTACACACTGCTTATCTCATTCAACATAAGACAGTTGTCTTCTTATAAGAGACAGTGACTTTAAAAAAATTGGTTAAACTTATCAGGCTAATCCTGAGGAGGTGTCTATGCTACGTACAATACAACCATCAAGTTTAATGGGTACACTGATAGGTTGCCTCATGTCCCTACCTGTGGCGGAGGTTACGTTCTTCTTGTCCTCTTCTACATCAGATCCAGATGAAATGGTCTGGATGTCATCACTGTTGTTAGCGTTAATTTGGAAACCCTTTACAATGCAGCGCCGTTTTAAATTTAATCGCCAAAGACGCTGAACTCGCGGGTGTTGAAGAACCCGCATGTTAATACATTTACCCCCTGGTTTCTTGCTATAGGCCCCATTTGCCAACTCACAATCTGAGCTGCTGGATAATGTCAGAACCTGCCGGAAAGCACAAATATCACAGTGACCACAGGAACAATTATGTGCACAAAAAATAAAAATCATCCCACCTTAATAAAAATTACAGGAAGGGGAAGAGAAGAGAAACAAAGGCAGCTGTGCTGAAAGGTGAGCAGACTTACTAGCATCAAAGAAACAGGTAAAGTACAATAACAATAATATTTATATAGTCATCTCTTAAAATTACATTAAATACAAAAATAAAATAAAAACAATAGAATAAGAGTCCTTTTAAAATGTATGTCCTTATCTGTTACTTAGGTATGACTGCCCAACAGCAGAGTAAAACACGCATACAGATAATATTCCCATAGTTTGTATGTTCTTTAGCAGACCGAAAATAACGATTACTAAACATCAATGCAAATTATGACCATAAATTACCCTCAAAACTCTAAGCAGTTGGGGCAATGCCACAGAACACAAGATGGATGTTCGGTTTCCTCTGAAAGTGACCAATAAATAATTATAAGGAAGTGGTTTAGGGCTGGCCGCACTAAGGACTCCAATAGGCTACATACAAGTCCATTGGCTAAACACGCATTAGACATGTCATCATGTTACAAAACACACAAAGTACTTTGCATAGTGCTTAATGGGCAGTGGTAAGTATACAGGGCTGGTGTGTAATGGGGGTAAACGGAAGCAGCCATCTTTGGAGGGGAAGCAAATTGTTGGATGAAAACATGGTAATTTTCATACTGATTCCTATTATGATGATAGACCTTATGATTAAAGAGACAATGGTATGCTTTATAGTGTAACTAACAGCAATGCTTACATTAGTTTATGGTAGGAACTAGAAGGGAGGGAGAGTCATTAAGTTCACCCCTGCATATGATCCCTGCAATGTAGGACAAGTGAAGAGATTTACAGTTACATGCTCTGTAAATGAAGGTAATATCTCCTGCTTACATCACTAGTCTGTGCGTTGGACTGGCGTCTGATCTGGTGCATGGCGGTTTGCTGATCGGTCTCCTTACACTGTGAGGTTTAGCTAGGGAAGGATTATAACCATAGACTCTGTGGCTCTCTCCAAGTCTATGGGCCAAAGAAATTGAGATACAACATAATGCTGGCAGACATTTATAACATAATAATTTCCAGTATGTTTGAATAAAGTGTGCAGTAAACTGTACGTACCCAGGAAAATTGCCAGTTTCATCAGTCTCCTGCAAGGAAGCAGAAAGCCAGGAAATCATTAATGTTTAAAGCAGAGTATGGAATACAAGACCAAGTTAAATGCATAGAAACTCCCATTGTCTGAACACAGGAAAATATACCATAACAAAGTAAGGCTTATCCGCAGTTAGAGCAGTAATTGGTATAAATAGAGAGATACAGCCACTAGATATGACATGTGTTCCGGGGTGCACAGTGGTTTCAGTTTCGAAAGAGCCCATACACGCTATGATTTTTAACAGTCATCTAAGCCATTTTAATTCATAGTGTGCACCAGTCTTATCCATTTATTTATTCCAAGCACAGGATACTAAATATTTGGCCATACACTTGTATGGTGAAATCTCAGTGATTCAGCATCTTGATCAGTGTAGGTAGAAGCAGATTTAATATAGAGTTTGCACCAGGAAGGAAAGAGCAGACGCTGGTATGTGTGGAACTAAAGGTTTGACAACAACAGCACTTGCTTAGTCTATGAAGGAGAGTATTAATGGTGGACACTGTGATTTCCAATGCTACAATCACACAGGGCGGCCATTGTAGCACCAAGCAGTGGGTAAGAGCTTCAGCAGCTACTGAGCTGTTCTCTCAGGTTACAATACAATTCAGACACAACAAAGATTGAAAGAAATCTCTGGCGCTAATATGAATATCACAGGTATAGGAAAAAGAACAGAATTTCTGACCAGGTAACAAATGCAGCAGCTCTCAAAAGGAGGTAGTGTTAACCCTCCCAACAAAGCATACAAAAGGGAAAAAGGAGAGTTGCGCAGAAGTACCTAATAGGTTTTTAATAAAAAATGTCAAACAGCTGTGTAAAATACATGTATCACATACTGACAACCACAAAGTTACGGTGGAACGTATACTATGTATACACTAGCTTTTCTAAGAAACAAATAAAATAAAAATAAAAATGTAAAGATAAAAATAGATCAATAAAAAGGTGAGATCTCTGGGAGACATCTTGATTTCATTATTGATGCGATTTTATTCATTCTTACGCACAATTATTTTTTGTTTGAATCGGTGTATTACTTACAAATACTTGGGACGGCCATGGGCACCAGGTTTGCCCCTAGCTTCGCCAACATTTATATGGGGGCGTTGGAGGACGACCTCATTTGGGGTGGCCCTTATGGGGCGAACCTGGTGCTTTATGGCCGTTACATAGACGATTTATTTATTATTTGGGATGGAGGTGCATAATTGGCCTCAGAATTTGTTTCTTTTCTTAACACTAACACTTATAATTTATTTTTCACTCATCAGTTTAGTTGTTCCACTGCAAACTTCCTGGATATTACCCTTACGATAGAGGAAACTAGTAATAGAATTATTTCCAATAATTATAATAAGCCTGTGGATTCTAATACGTATCTACATTTCAAAAGCGGCCATTATAAACCGTGGATCAGAAATATCCCCAAGGGACAATTATGTAGGATTAAAAGGAATTGTACTCTTGAGAATGACTATGAAACACAGGCCAATAAAATGCAATTGGAATTTTCTGAAAGAGGATATCCGTCAGATCTGTTAGAAGAAGCCAAAGAGCATGCTTCTAAATTAAAACGAAGTGATTTATTAGTTTCAAAGAATAAAACTCAATCTGATGACTCTACTAAATCAAAAGGTTTTGATAATTCTCTCATTTACATTTCAAAATATAACAATAAATTTCATCTGATCAAACGGATTATAACTAACAACTATAAAATCCTGCATCAGGATAATATTTTGAGCAATGTTCTGGATGAAACTCCAATAGTAGTGTACAAGAAAAATAATAACCTAAAAAACTTACTAGCACCAAGTGTTTTGAGATCTAATAGAAATAATAAAAATGATCAAATAGAAAATGGAAAGAAGAACGCCCAATCCTGGTTACCATCTAAAAAACCAGGATGTTATGGTTGTAATAAGAATGTTTGTTTAACATGTGACTTTATTCAGAAAGCAGTCACTAATATTAGGTCTACAGTGAATAAATTGGTTTTTCCTATCTCACAATACATTAACTGTGAGACAACTTTTGTCATCTACGTGCTGGAGTGCCCTTGTGGACTCCAGTACGTGGGCCGCACCACTCGCTCTCTGAAAAGTCGTTTCAGAGAGCATAGGCAAAATGTTATGAAGGGCTACATGAAACACAGTGTTTCTAGACATTTCTCGGAAGCTCATGGTAATAATCCGAAGGGTTTGAAGATAACTGGAATAGAAAGATTTTGTCCTACAGATAGGGGGGGGATCGTTATAGGAAATTGTGTAAAAGCGAGGTATCATGGATTTTTAAATTACAAACACTACACCCAGAAGGTTTGAATGAAACCTTGGAATTTAACGATTGGGATATTTAGATTTTAATTTATGTATTTATTTTTATATATATTTTTTAATTTAATTTAGTTTACCTATTATATTCTTTTTGGTGTTATTATTATGATTTATATTTTGTTAGTTTTTGATTATCCTTATGTACGGATTCATATATATGTACTAAAGATCAGATAGTGTTATGCACTTTCTAAGTGCATTAATGGACATTTGTACCTTTAAGACCTCAAAGATCTGAACAGATGAATGCAATTAAATTAAGGAATACTCCCTTTAAAAAGGGCAACTATCCAGATGGAATAATACTGCTTGAAAAAGTCTGTTTATCAGACGAAACGCGTCGCCTTGTTTTATGTTGCCTACCACTATCTGAGTGCCTGAGTAATTTGATTGCTATTACCAAGCCTGAAACGCTATTATTATTGGGACCTATCATCCACACGTCATTTGTGTGTCTGGATCCGGATTTGGTGCGCACCGAAGGAACTGCTGTATGTTTTTTATCCTGACCCGCTTTCCGGTAAAGTGGTTAATCTTTGCCATTGCTGACAGACACTCATCATCAGCCGATTTGGATCCCCAGAGGTATGTGGTCTTTTGAATATATAGAGCCACTGAAGCGGAAAGAAGCTGCACCTCTGTTAGACGCTTAACATACATAGTATGGTTCGATATACGGAATTGTTATTGAATTTCAGTCGCGGTTGCGACAGATCTTATTTTACTGATGATTTATAATATTCAAATTCTCTTCATCTGTCTATTTACCGGATATTATTCATATTAGATCCACAATAACGGAACTGTTTTTATTCTTGGAGACATGTGGTATTTGATTGCCAATAGCCGCTGAAGCACTAATAAGCGGTGCCTCTATTTGATGTTTCACACACAAAGTGTGGTTCTCTCTATATATAGGATCATATTTGTTTTCTAACAGTGACTGTGACAAGAGATTCCACTTTCTGGATAATTAACAGCATTTTCATTATTCCCTTGCACTGTTTGATGACTGGATAACATCTATATTTGATCCTTATAAGGACAGTTTTCTGAAGATCTAAACTCCATTAAGAAACATCATTTGCATGTACATGTAATAGTTCAATTTCAACTGTATTTATATATTTAAAGAGCAAAAAGGGAAAAACAATTCCTCTGCCTTCCTTATATCCTGTAGGATCCAATTAAATCTGGATATCCCAATTATATTTACCAGCTGGTGATAAATAGGTATATTGGGTTGCATCACAATATATGCATGTATATACATGATTATGAGGTCATGTGATCTGTTTTTTATTGATCTATTTTTATCTTTACATTTTTATTTTTATTTTATTTGTTTCTTAGAAAAGCTAGTGTATACATAGTATACGTTCCACCGTAACTTTGTGGTTGTCAGTATGTGATACATGTATTTTACACAGCTGTTTGACATTTTTTATTAAAAACCTATTAGGTACTTCTGCGCAACTCTCCTTTTTCCCTTTTGTACAACAAAGATTGTGTTGTGACAAAAGCTGCAGCACATTATATGCAATGTTTATGATGGGAAAGTACCATTTTCCTCCTATGCAACTCTTACACTCATTTTTACCCATTATGGCTGTAAAATGAGCAGGACAGGACATGACATTAAGGAGCAGGAGTAAAACGTACATATTATCAACAGCTAGTTACATAGCACCATCATACTCCACAGTGCTTCACAATTGGTAAAAGTCACAGTTATAAAAACGGGTGTTAAGAAATGATATATTTTATATATATTTTTTGGGGGGCGTGGCCTGGACGAGCATGGAGTAACAAGCACAGTTACGAGCTCTCCATCCCAGATATCCTGTTGATCTCCGTTATAGTGGAATAAAGAAACTTTTGGACCCAAAACTGTGCTTCCGAATAGTTGCTGTACATAGTGTACCTGTTTTGATAGTGCTCTTGCCATTTTACCCGAGACTGGGAGAGAAAGAGTTGAGCATCTGGGTAGAGGAATACTACAGGCAGTCTGTGGCAGTTTGTGGCAGTTGATGGCTGCTGGGACATAGCGCCTCTGTAATACCACATACTGGCCTAGGTGAACACAGCCTGTGATATCCATCTGATACAGGTACATTTATATCCTTGTACAAGTGAGGAGTAACTGAATTGGGCTCTGGACTTATTTGATTATCATTATCAGTGTTGTTGGAGGAGATATACCTTTCTCTGTGTAGATAACTGGCTGCAATGCACTGCTAGCAATACAATCTGAGCTGTACACCTATATGTAATTAAAGCTATACAAGTTACAGGGTTGCATATAAGCTTATAGGATAAATATCATCCCATCTTTCCTGTGAAATTATGGGCAAACATAACCAGTCCACCGCAGCAGGAAAATTGGACCGCTTTGCTCGCTCCTCCACTACAGCCTCTGGTTCAGGAGATGCATCACAACCCATTTACCCCCCCTTTGTCGGCTCCACTGGCGGACCCTGAAGTTACATTACAGCAGGTCCTGCAGGCCATTGGGGCATCTGAAAAGCGTGTTACGGATAAAATAGGAGAGGTGCAGGTGGACCTCTCTCTTCTCCGGCAAGACGTGCAAAAAATCAGGGAGAGAGTGGGTGAAGTGGAGACACGTGTGTCTACATTGGAGGACACTTCTGCACCAGTTGCAGGCCGGTTGAAGAGTCTGGAGTCGCAAGCCTCTCTGTTTAAACAAAAGCTTACGGATATGGAGGGGCGTTTGCGTCGCAGCAACATTCGGTTGGTTGGATTGCCAGAGAAGGCAGAAGGTGTCTCCCCAGAATCCTTCTTGGAAAAGTGGTTAATCCAACTGTTTGGTACAGATTCATTTACAGCCCAATTCGCAGTGGAGCGGGCCCACCGTATTCCAACTCAAGCACCCCCTCCTGGAGCCCCCCACGCACCTTCATAGCCAAATTGTTGCACTATCGTGACCGAGATACCATTCTATGCTTGGCTAGGCAGAAAGGTTCAGTGGAATACAATGGTCAGCGAGTAGCAATGTATCCTGACTTCGCTCTGGATGTACAAAAGAACAGGGCTCAATTCATTCCGGTGAAGAGAAGATTGAGAGATTTACAGATCCCATATGCCATGATTTTCCCTGCCCGGTTGAGAGTGGTTTCGGAGGGCCGTACATCCTTTTTTGATACTCCCCGAGAGGCTGCAATTTGGTTGGACCGCCTAGCTGCTGCTGGACGCTGATGCTGGATGAGTATTTTTTTATGTCTCTCCTGATAGTCCTTCAGACATTGCTGATTTGCAATACATAATGTAATTTCTCTTCTGTGGTACAAAAAAAAAAAAAAATGTATTTCGCTCAGGTGGGGTCTGTGATTTTCAAACTAATATTGAAAGGTCCACTGTAAAAAAATAAAATAAAAAATGTATTGGGCTGGAGAGTCCATGGCTTTAAGGCCGTTCTTTTCCTCTCTTGTCTCAATTCGCCCCTTTTCCTTCCTTCCTTTTCCTTCCTCTATCTTCTGGTATTTTGCGGGTTGGCGGGTGACCTTTTTTGGTAGTGTGCTGGCCTGCTGAATATCTTAAGGTAATTTTAGTTAGGGTTTAAGGTATACTTAAGTTGGGTGGAGTATACAGGGTGGGGGTATGGGTTTAGTATTAAAGTTATTTAAGTTGTGGGTAGTTTTAATGTTATCGCAAATATATAGACAAGGATTATATGTGCTTATAAGTATGTCAATGTATGCTCTGCAGGGGTGTGGGATGCGGGGTAGTGAGATAAGAGGGACTACTATTATATGTATTCTGGTACATCTGATAAGGAGCTGAAAATTCTCTCCTGGAATGTGCGGGGCCTAAATAATGCTGTGAAACGTTCTCTTGTTCTAAGACAAATTAGAAAAAATGATCCTGATATTGTTTGTCTATTGGAGACTCACTTACACGGTGATAGAATACTCGCCCTTAAAAAAGCATGGGTAGGTAGGGCATACCACTCTACGTACACGACTAATTCTCGAGGGGTCTCTATATTGGTACATAAACGTCTCTGCTTCTCCTTGGAAAAAATTCAAGTGGATGCAGGGGGAAGGTTTGTACTGATGAAGGCTGTGATTAATTGGGTTCCGGTGATTCTGTTAGTTGTATATATACCCCCACCGTATAATGGTGAGGTGTTAAGGAAATGTGGAGAATTCATGGCATTGTTCCCAGATGTTCCAGCCATTTGTATAGGGGATTTTAATAATGTGATAAATGGAGAGGTGGACAGATGGCGAGAGAAAAATGCTGTAGTTGGCAACTCTAAGTCGGCTTTTTCTGCTCTGGTTGAGGAAATGGGGTTAGTAGATGTATGGCGTTTGAGGCACTCAGAAGATGTCCAATTCTCCTGCTTTTCTACATCATATAATGCTTTTTCAAGAATAGATCTGGCTCTGCTGTCACACTCTCTGGTACCGCTAGTAAGGAGCGTGGAATATAGGGCTAGGGGAATTTCTGACCACTCGCCCCTCTGCCTATCTATTGATTTTGCAATTGATAGAGGCCAGTCCTTTTGGAAATTAAATCCCTTCTGGCTCTCCTTGATGGGTACAGGAGCGACCTTGGTGACACAGTGGGAAGGCTTCTTTGTAGATAATCTGGTAACAGCAAGGCCACCTATAGTTTGGGACGCTTTTAAGGCTTTCCTAAGGGGGACATTAATTGCTGGCATAGCTGAAATTAAAAAGTCGTCCAGACAAAAAGAACAGATATTAGAGAAAAAGTGTAAATCCTTAGAAGCACAATACATTGCGGACAAAACTGAGGTTGCAAGGGGAACATGGCAGTTGGCCCAGAGAGAGTGGGTAGAGTATGTATTTGAGAAATCCAAACGTAAATTTCTGTTTTCTAAGCATGTACGATATGCAGAGGACGATAGAAATGGTAGCTTCCTGGCTTATCTGACAAGGGCGGAGAGGGCAGATGCAGCAGTACCAGTTATCTGTGATGACAGTGGGGTTAAGAGGTATCTGATGCCTGATATTGTTGAGGTATTTCATAAATATTACACTAATACATATAAGTCACAGGTCAGATATGACATGGATACGTTACAGCGGTATTTGAATGGTATCTCCCTTCCTGTCCTCTCCGATGATAGTAGGGAGTTTTTGGACTCACCCTTTACTCTTGAAGAGATTGATATAGCTATTATGTCATTCCCTAATGGTAAAGCCCCTGGAGTAGATGGAATCCCAATTGAATTATATAAAAAACACCGGTCCTTTTTTGTGTCTAGGTTGTTGGATACATTCAGTGAGCTGGGTGAGACTGGCGCTCTTTCCCCTTCAATGGCAGAGGCAATAGTGGTGGTGCTGCCTAAGTCAGGGAAAGATTTGTTGTACCCTGAGTCCTACCGCCCGATTTCACTTTTGTCAAATGATGTTAAGATTCTAGCAAAATTACTGGCTTTGAGGTTAAGTAGAGTGGTGCTGGAATTAATTCATCCGGATCAGACGGGATTTATGCAGGGCAAGTCCACGTCTATCAATCTTAGAAGGCTGTATACTCTCCTGCAGGTGCGGTCATCCTCTTCTGAGAGCGAAGTTGTGGTGTCCTTCGACGCAGCCAAGGCGTTTGACTCGGTGGAGTGGCCATACCTGTGGGAGGTATTGTCCCCATTTATAAAATGGGTTAAACTTTTGTATTCACATCCAGTGGCGCGGGTCTGTGTCAATGGGCATCTTTCTCAACAATTTCAATTAGAGCGGGGTACTAGACAGGAATGCCCGTTGTCTCTGGCCCTGTTTGCATTAGCAATAGAGCTGCTGGCCTATAAGATACGGCATGATAGAGAAATTGTGGGACTTAGATCAGAGCACAGAGAGGATAAGGTGGCATTATAAGCAGATGATATGCTGTTGTTCCTTTCAGATCACGACACTTCCCTAAAACATTTGCTGCGGGTGGTTGATGGATTTGGGTTTTTTTCTGGCCTAAAAATTTATTGGGATAAATCTAGCGTGTTCCCACTGGGATGGGAGTGTCCCGTGACAATGCTAGAAGGCTTACAGTTAAAATGGGCATCGAAATTCAAATACTTGGCAATATGGATCTCTAATACCCCCGCTGAATATGTAGAACTTAATTTGCGGCCCCAGATCAAATACATTAAAGAAAAAACTCATGTATGGAAGAAGCTCCCACTTTCTGTCTCCGGTAGGATAAATTTAATTAAGATGATGGTGCAGCCAAAGTTTTTATATATACTCCAGCAGTCACCTGTATATATTACACCCTCCATTTTCCGATGCATTGATAGCTATTTGATTTCATTGGTTTGGGGAGGGGGAAGGGCTAAGGTCAAGCTCAGCTCGCTGTATAGATCCAGATCTTCTGGTGGATTTGCACTTCCTAACTTGAAATTATATTATTTTGCCTCTCAATTGGTCCACCTTAAGGCATGGGTTTCGGACCCCGATTACCATGAGCTACATTGGGTGTTGGTACACCAATTTAATTCTAATCACACTCCCTTACAGTCACTGCTGGCGGGGCGGCTTGGTATGCGGGCTCCTCCGCTCCTGATTCAGGCAGTTAAGATTTGGACAATCTGTAATAAAATAATGAAACAAACTGACATTGATCCATATACTCCTATCTGGGGGGCAAAGAAATTTGAGAAGTTGAATACAGTGAAGAGGGCCAGGGAGTGGTCTCGGTTGGGTGTGGTGTCGGTAGGTCAGCTTTATGATACAAATGTATTTAAATCCTTCGAACAGTTGGTTGGGGAATTCTCTGTACCCAGAACAATGTTTTATTCTTACCTTCAGTTACGACACACCCTAAACACACAATTTAAAGGGGAGACTTTGGTGTTTGGGGTGGATCCACTGAGGAAACAATTACAGGCCTTGGGTTATAGAGGTCTGATCTCTCGAATGTATTCATGTCTTCTGTATGAATCCACTGCAGATGATTTAGATGGTTTGAGGAATCAGTGGGAAATAGATATTGGCCCTTTATCAGACAAGGAGTGGGAAATGGTTACAGACAGTACTAAAGGTTATACTTCATCATTAAAATTTCAACAAATACAGGTGTTTATCTTACACAGGGCCTACTTTACCCCAATTAGATTGGCAAAATTTCGCCCGGATGCTACCCCTAATTGTCTGAAATGCAATTCGATCAATGCTAACTTTTGGCACCTTCTATGGGAGTGTTCATGTATACAAATCTTCTGGCGAAGGATCAGGAGATGTATTCAGGTTATTGGAATTGAAGTGTCTCTTAGTTCACCGGCCACTTGTCTCTTTGGGCTCCGATTGAAGGGGAAAGTTAATAAACTGACAAAAATGTACATTTCACAGTTATTGATGTTGGCTAAGGTCTGTATAGCGAGGCTGTGGTTGGCCCCGACGAGTCCCACGGTTAAAAATTGGAAGGCACTGGTCAATACCACCATAAGGCACGAGAGATTTGTTTATACTAGCAGACAGGCTCTGAAGGAATTTGAGAATATATGGTACAGATGGTTAGAGTCTCCATTCTATCCTATGTCATCTAGTACAGATGCTCTATCTACTTAAATGTATGGCTACCGCAGTTCTTATAATAAGTATCTGAGTCCATGTAATAAACCCTGCATGTGTAACATACTTATGTATAAGCATTTACGATGTATGATCCTGAATGAATATAGCACATTTATTATTATTATGCTTTAATGTAATCTTGTAAATTCCGTCATTTAATTCCGATATGTATGCGATTGTTTTTCTTTTCTTTTTGTTGTTTAGTATGTTTATATCTTAAAAAGTTCAAAAAAAATACTGGATTTAAAAAAAGAAATGATATATTTCTATATCTACATACACACGCCAATCAGCCACAACATTAAAACCACTGACAAGTGAAGTGAATAACATTGATCATCTGTATAATACTGTAATACTGTTGGCAAATGTCACAGCAGCGCTGAGGATCGACTTCATACTGAAAAACAAGGCTGTTTTGAGATCTATTGAAAGACCATCTCTGTCCAGCTGTGGGACCCACAGAGCTCAACTGTCATTGCTGTTTCAACATCTGTTCAGATACCCACTGAGCTCAGTTGTGATTGCCGTTACCATCTCTGTTTGGCTGCTGGACCGTCTGCACCCAACTGTCAGAATCCTTCTGGACCTCGTCGTGTCAGAGCAGCAGAAACTGCCTACTCTATTAACCCCAGCCAAGGGGTTCCATTGTCCTGCACAATCTGGATCAATTGTTCCTTTCCACTCTCTCATTACCTACCCTAGTTAATACACATTAATTCACCTCTCTCCATCATGCACCTACTCAATTTACAGTCTCTTCTATTTACTGTCACCACACTTCTCTCCAAACTCCTCTTCTATCTCCATCATCCTATTCCTCCCTCCCCGATAAGGATTACCCCTTCACTACTTCCCTCCTCGCTAGTCTGTACACATGAACTGTTTTGTCTCCTGCACCCGCCTACATAAACAAAAATAATCCCCACACCCATAAATCCTCCTTGCATGTCCTCTTGCTAATCCTTCTCCTTCTCATGGCTGCTGGTGACATTTCACCTAACCCTGGACCTCGTACAATCCCCACTATCTGTTCCCTCTCCTCGTTCCACCCCAAACCTTTCCATCCATCCTGTACTTGTAATCCCGTCAACCTTATCCACATATCTCCACTACCCTCTCTTCCCTTCTACTGTGCACTATGGAACGCCAGATAAGTTTGTAAAAACTTACATCCATCCTTGATCTATTCATTTCTAAATCCTTCAACCTCCTGGCCAATACAGAAACTTGGCTCACCTCCTCTGACACTACATCCCCTGCAGCTCTCTCCTATGGGGAACTCTCCCTTAGCCACACTCCCAGACTCGGAAACAAACAAGCTGGTGGAGTAGGCATTCTACTCTCTCCAAGCTGCACTTTCCATGTCATACCCTCTGAACCCTTCTTCTCATTCACTTCATTTGAACTCCACACTACTTGTCTAAGTTATCCTCTCCACCTTCATATTGTCATTAATCGTCCCTCAGGTCCAGTTTCTCAATTCCTTGACAACTTTGTTATCACTTATTTCCTATCCTTTGACCTGCCTACCCTCATACTAGGTGATTTCAACATTCACATTGAAAATTCCACTGCCTCATCTGCCATTAAACTTCTTTCAATTACTTCCTCCTTTGGTCTCTTCCCAATGGACCTCATTTCCCACCCACTGTGATTGACACTATCTTGACCTTGTCTTCGCCCGCTACTGCTCCATCTCTAGTTTCTCCAACTTAGCCTTCACACTCTCCAACCACAACCTCCTGTCCTTCAGCCTCACCTTACCTCATGCCGTTCCCCCTGCACCCAAATCGACATGTACATAACGACATCCAAGTACGCTTAACACAATTTACTTCTCATTTTCACTAAAACAAACTATTTTCTCCAATGATTGCATTGTCCTGTCCTAATCAGGACAATGCTCACTTCAGCCCTAGACAATGCAGCTCCAGCTACTACATATATTTTACGACGATCCAAACGCTTCTACATCTGATTTCTTCCTTCAGATCAGGGTTGCTGTGGATGGTTCCCCCTGGCCTCTCACAATGGCCACAGCTGCAGGGTAGTGGACAGAGCGTTGGTACTAGATGCTGGGTCCCAACCTCAGAACAACTGGATAATGGATTAGAGGTGTCTAATCTGTAAATCACAGGAATTACAGCAGGTAAATTGGTGTCAAAGCAGGATCTTGAAGCAGTTATGTTTATTTGCTCTAGGAGTCCTCACAAGGACCGTTTCACACTAGTTAGAGGTACTAGTGATCTTCCAGAAGCCTCCTTCCCTACCTGGCACCGCAAAGTCTGAGATAATACATTCAATGTTTACCACCAGGATGTAATATATTCTCTAAACTTGAACTTAACGCAATTTAAACTTAAGAAAATTCACATCAATCTGTGATTTCCTAAATCATTTGCTGTCTCATTATTCAAATAGTACCCTATCTTTTTAACAGGACAGCACACACTTGAGAAAAGGTAATGACCCCCTGCTGTGTATTCAGGCTAAAAAGATGTGTTGGTCACTCTGATGAAAAGACTTAATTAGGGTGGAATTTAATTCAGCTAGGTTACAAAACAAGTTCATAGCATACTACCAAATCAATACATTTCCAATACAAAAATCAGTACATTTGCAATGATATACAAAAGCGCACTGTTCCACTAATTGAAATAAATGTATACAATTAGTTATTTATAAGTGATCCAGCCACACTCCTCCCCCCTTGTCTTTGTGGGCCATGCTCCTACGATTTGGCTCCTTGTCCCGCAGTTTCTTGGGCTTACCAGAAGTGACCTGGTCCTTCCTGTCTCTGCATTGCTCAGAGCCTTTCTTTGCTTGTGAGCAATATGAAAGTCATACATTTGAAGGGCAAGACTCCACTGCAACAGTCCGCCATTCTCCCCTCTGGTGAGTTATAGCCACTTTAATGGGTTACATTAAGTCACCACGGTAAAATGTCGTTCATACAAATAAGGTTGAAATTTCTTCACTGCCCAAACAATTGGCAAACATGCTTTTTCAATTGTGGCATACCTCAACTCCTGGGTTCAGCAGTTTCCTGCTCAAATAGGCCACAGGGTGCTACTTCCCATTTGGCCCCATATGGCTAATTACTGCTCCCAATGCATAGTTTAATGCACAATCATCAGTTTGCACAATAAAGTCCTTGTCGTAAGTGGGCACGAACAGTACTGGATTGCAAACCAGGACTTCCTTTAATGACTGAAATGACTGAAAAGCAGGTGTCCATTTCACTACTTTGGGGAGTTTCTTCTTAGTGAGATCTGTCAGGGGCTTGTATCTGGATTGTGGGATATGGCGAGCCATGTATTGCTTCTACCTTAGCTTATTTGGGCCCAACTCTACCCCCCTCCTCACACGATGCACCAGATACTGTAACCCTGTCATCCCCATTTAACATTTGTCTGCTCTGATAGTCAGACCAGCACCCTTTATTTTCTACAACACCTGTCCTACATGTTTCAGATGGTCTTACCAGGAGGGACTGAAAATGGCATTGTCATCCAAGTAACCCTGAGCATCCTTCCAGTAAGCAATCAATCACACGCTGGAAGGTGGCTGGCACATTCTTCATCTCAAACAGCATGGACTTGAACTCGAACAGGCTAAATCGGTTGATTAGCGTAGACCACACTTTTGCCTCCAGGGTCAGTGATATCTGCCAATACTCCTTGCTCAAGTCAAGTGTTGAAATATTCTTTTCTCCTGGTCAACTATCTAACAGAGCATCAAGGCGGGGCAGGGGATAGGCATCAGACAAGGTCATCTCGTTCAAGCGGTGGTTATCTACTCAAAATCGCGTGGTCTTGTCCTTTTTGGGAACCAATGCAACGGAGGACATCCATGGACTGCGCGATAGCTGGATCACACCTAGCTCAAGCATCTCCTTCTATATACACTTCTTTGCCTCTGGTGAGACCCAATAAGTGGGTTGCCTCATTGGCCTATGCTCACCAGTGTCCACATGCTGCATCACCAAGGAAGCCAGGCACGGCTTCATACTGTGTAGACAACTGATATTAGTCGCAAAGGGTTGCAGCACTGCCTTAAGCTGTTCCCTCTTGCAGGCACTCAACTCATCCCTGTACACTTCATCTACACCATTTTCACCTCTGGCATCCGCGAGAAAGTCAGGTAGTGAATCACTTGCCGGTTCCTCAATTGGTAAGCAGCAAACTGCAGCTACTGAATCCACATGCTCGTGGTCATTTCCCTACCGTCACTATCAAATGACATCACATAGGTGATGTCACTTATGCATTTTGAGACTGTGTATGGGCCAGCCCAGGCAGCCTAGAGCTTGATGACATGAGGGCATCAGAACAAGGACCTTCTGCCCCACCTCAGGAACTCTGGCGTGCGTGCCCTGATCATGCCAAGCGTTCTGCTTGGTCTGCGCTTCCGCTAGATTAACTTGCTCGAACCGCATGAGATTCTCTAACCGATTTCTGAGCTTTAACACATACTCCACCACAGAGACATCCTGGGTGGGTTCCTAAAACTCTCAGAACAGGCCAATAGGTCCCCAGACTCTTTAGGTATATAGTAATTCAAAGAAGGAAAAACCTGTAAACTCCTGTGGCACTTCCCGATAAGGTGGTGCGGCAGGTAGCTTCCCTGTCTCCCCCCTCCGAAGTTGCAAATGCCCTTAGCATATGCTTTAGAATGTTGTTGAACCGCTCAGTCCACTAGTCTGGGGATAGTATGGGGCAGAATGCAGTTGCCGCACACCTCACTTTGCCCACTGGACTAGTTCACTCATGAACTGTGCTCCTTGATCAGTTAGGATCTCACTAGGAAACCCTACTCTACAAAATATTCCTTGTAGTGAGTCCGCTACCTAATCCGCAGTGATGTTTGACAGAGCCACAGTCTGTGGATACCATGTAGCATAATTCACCATGGTGAGGATGTACCTCTTCCCTGATCTACTGGGCACAGGTAGTAGAGCTTCCGCTGGAACAGTTTCCTGACAATTGGCAAGGACCTGAGGGGGGCACAAGCACTTGGGCAGCCTAGCTGCTGACATACATCACAGAACTTACAGTAGGTTTGGTTGTCATCTGACATTCCAGGCCAGATAATGTTCTGTGTCACTCACTTTAGTGTTTGTTCTCTTTCCTGGTGTCTAGCCATAAGGATTTCATAGACAACTGACATGAGTTGCTTGAAAGCTCCGTGGAACCACCAGTTGAACTCAGGGCCCTCTTAACAACTTCTTGGGCCCCCAGACACAGCAGTGCACCGGGGCCCCTATATACACATATATATATATATATAAAAAAAAAAATTATTATATATATGGGCCCTGCAGCCCAGGGGGGCCCGTCGGTGGCAGCAAAAAAAGAAAAGAAAACCTGGAAAAAAAAAAAGACAATACTTACCTTGCGGTCAGCTGGCGATCCGGCTCCCTCCATGGTCTCCTCCTCCGTGCTGCGCTCCGCAATGGATGTCGGGCGTCACGGCCGACATGCACGTGACGGAGGAGGAGACCATGGAGGGAGCCGGAGCGCCAGCTGACCGCAAGGTAAGTATTGTGGGTTTTTTTTTCCAGGTTTTTTTTTTTTTGCTGCCTCCGACGGGTTCCCCTGGGCTGCAGGGCCCCTGGGCACCTGCCCATTGTGCCCAATAGGAAAGACGACCCTGGTTGAACTTGTTCCCTGCCTGGTCTAATCCCACCTACCTTCCTGGCTACCCAGTACAGCAACTCTTTATGCCTGATCACACTCCCTGAAAGGCAGCTGTCAGCTTGGCGCCTCATGCCTCCTGCGACGGATCTGAGAAGTGAGCTGCCATGAATTGTTCTCTGTGGCCCTCCCTATCTTCTAACTCAGGGCACTCTGTAGGGGGCTAAATGTTGTGGTTGCTAGGTACGGTCAAAGTGGGGTCAGTCAAAGGGTGGTCACTGTGGTCAGCTATACTCACCACCGGAGATTGCATATTGCTAGGGACAGAAGCATCGGCAACCCCACAAGATCAGTTTGGCTATAGACAACATCCTCTGCACTAGGGGACCTAGTCTTTCTAGAGACTGGCTGGTTCCTAAAGATCTAGCAGCTTGAGTCTTTTCCTCTGGGCTGGCTAAAGCTGTGGTTGCTGGTGATGGCTGATGTTTAGCAGCTGTGGTCTTTTCCTCTGGACTGGGTTGTGCAAGTGGAGATCCTGAAGGTTATAGTCTGGCTGCTTGGCTCCGGGAAATGGAGATGAGAAATGCGGTCACAATTCCACCCCAAAGATCGTTGTCCAAGATCACATTAGTTGGGAGGCCATCCATAACATCAAAATCTCGAAAAATCCTGGTCATCTCCCCAGGCCAGAAAGACCCTTGCTACCGGCACTACATTTTCCAGTCCATCTGCCACAGTAACTTTGGCAGTGTGACCCTGCAATACTGCGGCGGATTACAAAGATGCAGGCTTACTAAAATGATTGAGGCCCCTGAGTCTCTAATTCTTTCTCCATGCAGGGGTCTCACTTGGATTGGCTGCAGGTTCCTCCACATGTTTTTGGGGGGTCTTTTGGCCAAATAAGTGACTCTTCTCTCCAAGTCACCTTCAATCATGCCACACTCCATTGGGCTGGCAGGGTTGGAAACAGTCTCTACAGGCTCACCTTTGCCAGTTAAACAAGTCAGCCGGGCCCAGGACTCAGATTAGGGGCACGAGTATGGGGTGCTGGGGCTGTGATCCAGTTCATGCTCAGGTGGCCATTTTTTCCGCAGCCCTAACACTTCTTCTTCAGTGGTCTCTGATAACTCCCAGGGACAGGGCGGGGCAGTGGCTGTCGAGAGGTACCGGGTGGTTGAATACTTGCTTTTGGGGCTCAGTAGAAGAGGAGTGTCCTCCTGATTGTACAGACCTTTGGTTTTAACTGTCAACAGGTTGTATCATATCACACCACAATGACTTTGAATAATTGAAACGATAGACACAAATTTTAATATAAGAAGTATTAGAAATATTAATAAGTGATTGTCTGATTATATTGCTGTGATTCCAAAGCACAAAAACTATTTATTAGGATTCGAGGGGATTTCATACTTAAAACAACCATATTTTACAATAATACTTAGATGCAGAAAAATGTGAAAAATTAACTGAACATGCTAGCCTTGCACAAGAGGGTCACTGGGATACTCTGCCTTCCAATGATCAGGGCAGTACAATTTATTCACTGGGATAGGGTCATAAATTATATAATTGCCAACATCAATTTCAGGTACACAGGTCATACAAGGACAATGGTCATTGTTACAATGTGAATTTTAGGATAATGCGGGCAATGAGAATTGTGTACTAACCAAATGCAATGTTGAATGTAGAATAGTGAGAGGCAACAGAGAATGTTTAACATCCCAAGGTAATGTTGAATCTGGAAATGACTCAGTAAATTAATATTGGTATAGCGTAAGTATATCTAATGTCTAAGTTAGTATAGCCTTGGGATAGGGCATGTCCTAGATCAACTTTAAATGTTAGTGTACAAACAAAGCTATATTTATTAGCTATAAAGCTAATAAATATGTAACTAACAGGCAGGGTGCCCCTCTCATATCCACAACCAGCCGCAATGCTGGCCACCTCAGGGGTAATTTTCACTATAATAGGAAGACATCACTCATGAGGCATGATTCATTAAGGAACTTAAATTAAGACGTTTCTTATTTAAGTCTCCTGGACAAAACCATGTTACAATGCAAGGGGTGTAAATTAGTTTTATGTTTTGCACATAAGTTAAATACTGACTGTTTTTTCATGTGGCACACAAATATCAACTTTAAATGTCAGTGTACAAATAAGCTATCAAGTATCTGTGTGCTACATAAAAAAACAGCCAGTATTTAACTTATGTGCAAAACATAAAACTAATTTTCACCCCTTGCATTGTAACATGTTTTTGTCCAGGAGACTGAAATCAGAAACTTCTTAATTTAAGTTCCTTAATGAATCAGGCCCTTGGTGTTTCCCTGATTAGTATAGAGATTATGCCTTTAAAACGGATGCAAACAAAGCAGCTTGTATAAATGCAAAAGTCTTAGTTGCACACATTTGCAGGTTTATGTTAAAGCCACCAGCCACTCCACAGCGCTTTAGGATGGTCCTGACTCTAAACAGTGAGAGTCCCCTATATTTGGCGCTGAATTGTTGTTTGGAGGCTTCTGGTGTACCTCTTGCTAAGTTAGCTCTCAATTTAAAAACACATATATGTATGGTCCAAATATATGGGACTCTCACTGTTAAGAGTTAGGACCACCCTATTAGCAAAAGCGCCGTGGAATAACATAGTAACATAGTTGATCAGGTTGAAAAAAGACACCAGTCCATCAAGTTCAACCTATTTTGGATCTCCTGCGATCCTGCACTTATATTTGAAATTGATCCAGAGTAAGCAACCGCCAATCTGTTTCAATTGTGAAATCCCCCCAGACCCAATATTGCAGTACTATTTTTAACCCTATATCCACTACTATCCTTCATTTTAATTAACATTCGTATCCCTGGATACACCTTTCCGCAAAACATTTGTCTAACCCTTTCTTAAACATATCTATTGAATCTGCCATCACAACCTTCCCTGACAGAGCATTCCATATCTTGTCTGCCCTTACTGTAAAGAACCCCTTCCTTTGCTGGTTGTGAAATTTCCTCTCCTCTAACCTCAGGGGTGACCATGTGTCCTGTGTATAGTCCTTGGGTTAAAAAGTTCCCATGAAAGTTCTCTGTATTGACCCTTAATGTATTTGTACATAGTAATCATATCTCCTCTTAGACGACTCTTTTCTAAAGTAAACATGCCTAATCTGGCTAACCATTCCTCATAACTTAATGACTCCATACCCTTTATCAATTTTGTCGCCCTTCTCTGAACCCTTTTTAGTTCCAAATTATCTTTTTTATAGAGTGGTGCCCAGAACTGTACTGCATATTCAAGATGAGGTCTTACCAACGATTTATACAGTGGCAAAATTACACTGTCTTCCCTTACATCTATGCCCCTTTTTATGCATGCCAATACTTTATTTGACCTTGCAGCTGCTGCTTGACATTGAGCACTATTGCTAAATCTACTGTCTACAAGCACTCCCAAATCCTTTTCCATTATAGATTCTCCTAAATTAATTCCATTTAATTTATAGATTGTTCTTGTTTTTGATAAGTGCATAACCTTACATTTATCTATATCATATTCCATTTGGCTGCCCAATCCTCCAGTTTATTTAAGTCCCTCTGTAGAGAAGCTACATCTTGCTCTGATTTTATTACTTTACAGAGTTTAGTGTCATCTGCAAAAATAGAAACTTTACTCTCTAAACCATCACCAAGTTCATTAATAAATATATTAAAAAGGTGTGGCCACAGCACGGAACCTTGAGGCACTGCACTTAAAACTTTTGACCAATTAGAAAATGTTCCATTTATTACAACTGTCTGTTCCCTATTCTCTAACCAGTTTTCGATCCAAGTACAAATGTTGTTTCCTAGACCCAGTTCCCTTATTTTGTAAACCAACCTCTTGTGTGGCACTGTATCAAAGGCCTTTGCAAAATCTAAATAGACCACATCTACTGTGCTGCCCTGGTCTAATTTACCACTAACTTCCTTGTAGAAACTCATTAGATTAGTTCGACATGACCTATCCCTCACAAATCCATGCTGATTAACACTAATAATCTTATTGCGCACCAAGTAATCCTGAATACTATCCCTTAATGTATCTTCCAGTATTTTCCGCACTATTGATGTCAGGCTTACAGGTCTATAATTCCCTGGTGTTGATCTCGTCCTCTTTTTAAACAACGGCACCACATCTGCTATTCGCCAATCCCTTGGTACTGAGCCTGATGAGATTGAATGTATGAAATTTAAGAATAGCGGTCTAGCTATTTCTGAGTTTAGCTACATAAAAACCCTTGGGTATATGCCATCTGGATCTGGAGCTTTATTTATCTTAATATTCTTCAGTCGCCTTTGGACTTCTTCCTCTGCCAAACAAGTATTAATTAATGGTACGGTTTCATTTCCATTTTCATGTATTATTCGTACCATTTGTTCCTCTCTAGTAAATACTGAAGACAGGAAAGTGTTTAATACCTCTGCTTTTTCCTTAGTATCATTTATCAATTCACCCCTCTCACTTCTTAGGGGTCCTATATTATCTTTTTTATAGTTTTATCTTTTTTGCCATTTATATACTTAAAAAACTTTTTGGGGTTTGTCTTACTTTCTTTTGCAACTTGTTTTTAATTTTCTAATTTATCCAATCTGATTTCTAACTTTTTGCGCGTTTTATTACATTCCTTGTACCTACGGAAGGACTCCTCAGACACTTCAGACTTAAACAATTTAAATGCAAGCTTCTTACTTTGCATTTCTTCTACCTTTTTATTTATACAAAACACAGAAGAGGTATAGAGAAAACACATGTATAGTAGGGGCACTCACTGATTATAAAGGTATAAAACTTACATTTTATTAATTCGTTTAAAATATTCTGATTAATCCCTAGAGAATACCTGAATTACGCTAGTATTATCATTATTATTATTATCCTTTATTTGTTAGGTGCCACAAGATTTCCCCAGCGCCGTACACCATACAAACAGTACACTATACAGGATGAAACAGTTCAAAACAATAAACAGAGATACCAGTAGTTCAGGAGCTCCAGGCAGGTTAAAGCAATAAACACGGAGCAGAAGAACAGAGAGAGGAGAAAGGAGGAAAGAGGGCCCTGCTCAAGTGAACTTACATTCAAAGGGAGGGAAAACAGAACAGGCACAAGGGGAGCCAGATGAGGCAAGGGAGAGAGCGAGTGGAGGAGATGAAGGGGTTATGCGGATGGTTGGTAGGCTTTAAGGAAGAGGTGGGTTTTCAGCGCACGTTTGAAGGAGCACAGAGTAGGAGAGAGGCGGATGGAACGAGGGAGGTCCTTCCAGTGAAGTGGGGCTGCACGGGAAAAGTCTTGGATTCTGGAGTGTGAAGAAGTGATAAGAGAGGAGGAGAGGTGGCGATCATTGGCTGAGCGCAGGGAGCAGGCAGGAGGGTGGAAGAAAGACCAGGGGAGGAGATGTAGAGTTGAATGTCGTCAGCATAAAGGTGACAAAGGTGATAAAGGTGTATGGAGAGGAGGTTAGAGATGCAGGGGGCAGTAGAATGGGAGAGAGCCTTGTATGTGGTGGTGAGGAGTTTGAAGAGGATTCTATAGGGGTAGGGAAGCCAGTGTAGGGCGAGGCAGAGAGGGGAGGCAGAGGAGGAGCGGCATGAGAGGAAGATGAGTCTTGCGGCCGCATTGAGTACAGATCGGAGGGGGGAGAGATGTGAGTGGGGGAGGCCAGTGAGGAGGAGGTTGCAGTAATCCAGGCGGGAGATGATGAGTGCATGGATGATAGTCTTGGCAGCATCCTGAGAGAGAAAGGGACGGATGCGGGCA
The DNA here is from genome assembly GCF_038048845.1 of Mixophyes fleayi. NCBI lineage: Eukaryota > Metazoa > Chordata > Amphibia > Anura > Limnodynastidae > Mixophyes > Mixophyes fleayi. The sequence goes on from NC_134402.1 coordinate 359,704,072, forward strand.
ATGTTGCGAAGTAGGAAGCGACAGGCTTGGGCAAGAGAGTGAATATGGGGGGCAAAAGAGAGAGAGGAGTCGAGGGTGACACCCAGACAGCGGAGTTGGGTGACAGAGAAGATGGTGGTGCCGTTGACGACAAAAGAGAGGTTATGGTGGGATGGTAGTCTGGACGGAGGAAAGACAATGAGTTCCGTTTTAGAGATATTGATTTTGAGAAAACGCGCAGACATCCAGGAGGAGATGGCGGAGAGGCAGTCAGATACACGAGAGAGGAGGGTGGAAGAAAGACCAGGGGAGGAGATGTAGAGTTGAATGTCGTCAGCATAAAGGTGATACTGAAGACCAAAGGAGGAGATGAGAGCTCCAAGGGAGGAAGTGTAGAGCGAAAATAGTAGAGGGCTGAGAACAGAGCCCTGCGGGACTCCTACAGGGAGAGGGTAGGGGGAGGAGGAGGAGCCGGACATGGATAAAGAGAAGGAGCGGTTAGCGAGGTATGAGGTAAACCAGGCGTGGACAGATCCAGAGAGGCCGAAGGAGAGAAGAGTTTGCAGCAGGAGGGGGTGGTCCACGGTGTCAAAGGCTGCGGAGAGGTCAAGGAGGATTAGTAGGGAGAAGTGACCCCTGGATTTAGCCAATAGGAGGTCGTTAGTAACCTTGCCCAGGGCAGTTTCGGTGGAGTGAAGAGGACGATAGCCAGATTGGAGGGGGTCGAGGAGAGAAAAGTCCGAGAGGTGTCTGGCGAGGCGGCAGCAGACAATCCGCTCCAGTAATTTGGAGGCATGGGGGAGCAGTGAGATAGGGTGATAATTAGCGAGAGAGGTGGGGTCAAGATTTGTTTTTTTAAGGATAGGAGAGATCAGAGCGTGTTTAAAGGAGGAGGGGACTACACCAGAGGAGAGTGATAAGTTGAAGAGGTGTGCAAGGTAAGAGCAGACGGTGGGAGAAAGAGAGCGAAGGAGGTGGGAGGGGATGGGATCGAGCGGGCAGGTGGAAGGAGGAGAGGAAAGAATAAGGGAGCGAACTTCTTCCCCTGTTGTGGGGCAGAAGGAGCACCAGAGTTGGTTGCTGGAGGGAGGCGAGGCGATGAGGGTGGCGGGAGAAGGGGAGGAGGAGGTGTTCAGTCTGATGGCCTCAATTTTGGATGAGAAAAAGGTGGCAAAGTCAGTAGCGGAGAGGGAGGGCGAGACAGGAGGGGGAGGGGGAGAAAGGAGGGAGTTGAAGGTGGCAAAGAGGCGGCAGGGGTTGGAGGATTGAGAAGAAATGAGGGACTTAAAGAAGGATTGTTTAGCGAGGGAGAGGGCGGAGCAGAAAGAGGAGAGAATGAATTTAAAGTGAAGGAAGTCAGCCAGGGAACGAGAGTTCCTCCAGAGGCGTTCAGCGGTGCGAGAGCACCTTTGGAGGAAGCGGGTGAGTTTGGAGTGCCAGGGTTGAGGAATAAGGCGGCGCCTGCGGATAGCGGAGGCCGGGGCAACAGCATCGAGGGCAGTAATGAGGGAGAGGTTGTAGAGAGAGGACGCCTGGTCAGGGCAGACCAGGGAGGGAAGCGGTGATAGTAGAGTTTCAAGAGAGGAGGAGAAAGAGGTGGGGTCGATAGCATCAAGGTTGCGCCTAGTGAGGGTGGCTTTAGGCGGGGCGGGAGTAGGGGAGGAGGACAGAGTGAAGGAGAGGAGATGGTGGTCAGAGAGTGGGAAGGGAGAGTTGGAGAAGTCAGAGAGATCACAGAGATGAGAGAAGACAAGGTCGAGGGAGTGACCAAGACAGTGGGTGGGGGAGGAGGTCCACTGAGTGAGGCCAAGAGAGGTGGAAAGGGCGAGAAGTTTGATGGTGGCGGGGTCGGAACGGTTATCAATGGGGATATTAAAGTCGCCAAGTATGATGGAGGGGAGGTTAGAGGCGAGGTAGTGGGGGAGCCAGGCAGCGAAGTTGTGGAGGAAGAGGGACGTGGGGCCCGGGGGATGGTAGATGACAGAGACACGGAGGTGGATAGGAGAGAAGAGACGGATGGAGTGAACTTCGAAGGAGGAGAAGGAGAGGGAAGGTAAAGTGGGAATTACCCGAAAAGTACAGTTAGGGGACAGGAGGAGGCCCACTTCACCACCTGGGCGCTCATCCGGTCTGGTGGAGTGAGTGAAGGAAAGGCCCCCGTAGGAGAGAGCAGCAGGAGAGGCAGTGTCAGAAGATGTAAGCCAGGTTTCAGTGATGGCAAGAAGATTTAGAGAGTTGGAGATGAAGAGGTCATGGACAGAGGATAGTTTGTTACGGATGGACCTGGAATTCCAGAGGGCACATGAGAAAGGGAGGGTGGGAGCGGTGGAGATTCGGATGAGATTGTCGGGGTTAGTGGAGCGGGGGGGAGGGTGAGAGGAGGGGTAGTGAGAGTAGGGCGAGAGAGGGGGGCTGGGGGAGAGGATAGGTATAGGAAAGGAGCGGGGCGGCATTGTACAGTGCAATATCAAAGGTAATGGCAAAGACAATATGAAATATGTATTGCAATAAGAATAAGAATGCAGTAAAATATGGTGCAGTAAAATTAAGATAAAGTGCAGATGAATGAAATAAATAAATGAAGATGAGATGAAATGAACTAAAAGCGAATAAAATTAAAATAAAAAATAAAATAAAATAAGGTAATAAATTAAAATAATACTAAATAGTAATAAATAGGATAAAATAAAATTACAGTGCAAATAACATTAAAATGAAATACAGAACAATAGGATAAAATAGAATACAACACAATGCAATACCAGTTGTGGGAAACGGGAGAGTCCAGGTAGGAGAGTCCAGGTAGGAGAGTCCAGGTAGGAGCGTCCAGAGACCAGGGAAGGGGAGAGTCCAGAGATAGGTCGCTGTAGTCGTCCAGAGGGACCGGAGAACAGGAACAGGCAGCGGGAGACGTGGCAGGCAGGCAGGCCAGTAGCGGGGGACAGGAAGAAGACCAGGCAGCAGGAAGATGAGATGGCGGCAGACTAGGTGGCTGGAGTCCAGAGGAAATGGCCGGCAGACCAGGCGGTGGAAGAAACGAGGACGTGGCAGGCAGCAGGAGGATGTGTGAGCAAATGAGGAATGCCACAGAACTAGTAGCCGTTAATGGAGCCGGGAACCAAGCAGGGGAGCCTCCAAGCGGGACACAGCTGGTGGCGCCGAGACATCTGGAGCCAGGGATGGCAGAGGGCAGCAGACTGGAGGTGAGAAGCCAGCAGGACGGGTGGTCGGAGGTCAGAGGTCGACGGCTGAACCGGAGGTAGGCCCAAGCCGCGGCCTGTAGTAGGTGGACGTGGCGGCGGCGGCCGGGAGCAGAGTCAGTGATGAGCAGCTGGGCCAGGGCCAGAGCCGGACGGTGAGCCAGGTAGGAGCAGCGGGCCAGAGCAGAGGGCTCGATTTGGAGCCACCGCGGGAGGCAGCCGTTCAGAGGATCGCCGACGGGGCTGGAACCAGGAGTGAGTGGAGGTAAGTGAGGCGGGTGGAGGAGGGAAGGAAAACGGAGAGGCGCCGGGCTGCTCACAGGAAATCAGGAGCCAGGTGTAAGACCCCAGTGGAGCGCTCGCGTGGCACGTCCGTCCTCCTCCACAGCCGGATTCTTAGTAGCGAAATAAAAACAAAAATAATAACAATGTGTAGAATGTAAAAAATGAAACAAAATTATTAAAATGGCAGAAAGGACTGCCAGTCCTCGCTGAGCTAATGAAAAATATCTTTCTAATTATCTTATTATAAATGTAATAGAGGAATATAATCCTCACGCTGCTAGAATGCCTGTTATTATATACAGGTTATCAAGGATCATATAGATAGATTAAATTAATACTGGGAGGAAAAAGATTTATTCTTTGGGGGAAACAACTGTTTTTATAACCAGATTGATTAAGGTCTTAAATGAGTACAGATGATTTGATATCCTGCCTCCCTTATGTATTTACCAGTTTGCCTGGTAAAAGCGAGTCAATAAGGTTACTAAAGTTCATCTATCAATACTGTTGAGGATAACAGTGAGTTTGGTGTATATCTTGCTTGAATATCTAAGCAGTCAACAATAATTGAATATAATAGGAGGATTTATATCATATGATACCAAACAAAATGGGTCATACATAAGGGAGGCAGGATATCAAATCATCCGTACTCATTTAAGACCTTAATCAATCTGGTTATAAAAACAATTGTTTCCCCCAAAGAATAAATCTTTTTCCTCCCAGTATTAATTTAATCTATCTATATGATCCTTGATAACCTGTATATAATAACAGGTATTCTAGCATCGTGAGGATTATATTCCTCTATTACATTTATAATAAGATAATTAGAAATATATTTTTCATTAGCTCAGCGAGGACTGGCAGTCCTTTCTGCCATTTTAATAATTTTGTTTCATTTTTTTCACATTCTACACATTGTTATTATTTTAGTTTTTATTTCGCTACTAGCGTAATTCAGGTATTCTCTAGGGATTAATCAGAATATTTTAAACAAATTAATAAAATGTAAGTTTTATACCTTTATAATCAGTGAGTGCCCCTACTATACATGTGTTTTCTCTATACCTCTTCTGTGTTTTGTACCAATATTGTACATGTGTGGGGTGCACCATTCCAGTTACTCGATAATTATATTACCTAAGTGAAATAAGACTGGATATTTGATTCTCTGGTGCGTTGATATTATATCCTTTTACCTTTTTATTTAGCCACATTGATTTAGACTTAATTCTTTTACATTTATTGCCCATAGGAATGAACTTATATGTGTATATTTCCAACAACATTTTAAAGACAGACCACTTTTCTTATGTATTTTCTCCTTCAAAAACTTTGCCCCAGTCTATGCACTTTATAGACTACTTTAGCACATTAAAATTTGCCTTTCCAAAGTTTAAAGTCCTAGTTGATCTTTTATACTGTTGGTTCTGAAAACTAATTTCAAATGAGATCATATTATGATCACTGTTTCCCAAGTGCTCCCTTGCTTGAATATTTGATATTACGTCTACATTGTTTGTTATTACTAGGTCCAGTATAGTCCGGTTCCTAGTTGGTTACTCTACTAATTGGGACATGTAATGGTCTTTTAGCGTGCTCAGAAACCTACTTCCCCTAGCTGTACCACAGGTCTCAGTACTCCAATCAATGTCCGGATAATTAAAATCCCTCATAATTAAAACGTAACATAGTTGTGTAGCCTTTTCAATTTGCTAAACAAGTTGGGTTTCCTCAATCATACTAATATGTGACGGTTTATAGTATGTCTATCAGCAACTTCTCTGAACTTTTTTCTCCACTGGATATTTCCACCCACAATGCCTCTATATTATCACCAATATTCTCGTAAATAATTTTCTCAATACTTCGTTTTAACTCTGGCTTAATATAAAGATATTCTCCTCCTCCCCATTTATTTACCCTATCCCTCCTGAAGAGAGTATAGTCCTCCAAGTTGACTGTCCAGTCATGTGTATCATCCCACCAGGTCTCCGTAATACCTATAATATCATACTGCTTATTCATTGCTACTAGTTCTAACTCCCCCATTTTACCTGTCAGGCTTCTTGCATTTGCCATCATACACTTAAGTCTATTGCTTCTCTTAGGTATTCCTTTATGCTTTGATATGAATGTTTTTCTTATTGGCATTAGCAAGGGTCTCTCCTTATCGGAGAGGCTCCTTTACTTGGTGTAATTTCTGTTTCACATTTAGGAACCACCTCTCTGCTTCTCTCAGTTCAGATTATGTATCCATGTTACTGATGCTTCTCCTTTGTCTTATGGTTGGTAAAGTTTAAGGGTCTCATTTAGAGGTGGACACATATGAGCTCATAACGTACGTAGAGAAGAGACACATGTTGAAATAAAAGTATTTATACTACACCACATTCGAAAACAGTAGCATTGGTGCCAGACGTACATCAGGCCTAACGTATACTTTTGCCCCACAATAGCATAGAGAGCGTAGAACATTGTTAGTTTGTACACAATATAATAATACTATTAAATGCCAAATAGACAACAGAAAAAAGAGTTTTACTTTTAACAGTGTGTTTCATGCAACTTAAAGGTAACTAAACACAAACACACATTCAAATGCAAAAAAAATATATAAAAATGAAATACAAACACAACTACAAAATACAAATACAAATGATATTAAATACAGGCATCTGTTGTTTTCCCCATTAACAATCACATAGGAATCTTCTTTGCAGCAGTAGTCCAAATAGAACTGTCAATTAAGTAGATGGCTGTGACTTTAAAAAAATAAAACTAAATAAAAAGGTAAGTTAATGTATAGCAATACATGTTAAGCTGGACATCTCCAGGTTGCACACTGGTTTTGATTTAAGGCTTGGGGTGAGCACGCTATGGGGGGAATTCAGTTGGCCGTGTTACTTGAAAAAGTAATGCGGCCTGTGCACTATTACCGTTATTAAGGTAATAGAGCATGTAACTACCGTTATTACGGTACTTTTAACCCGGATTTCTGCTCGCAGCTCCCTGAGCTAATAGGTAATAGTTTTAATGCTGAGTTACTTTTGCAAGTAACATGGCTAATTGAATTCCCCCCTATGGCGCAGATTCAATTCTAAAAAAAATCGCCACAAGACACTGAGCCCCATAGAGACGCGATTGAAGGTCAGTAGTACTTTTTACCATAATGCTGGAAAAGAAGCCACAATTGAATTTTCCCCTACATACCTTGTTTGAGAATGTGACTTAAGTGACCAAACTCTTACTGTAGATTCCCACTGTCAGCTGATTCAGATGTCAGGTGATTCCTTCTTGTCCAATAAATGCTATTTAGCTACTACTGATCGAGGAGTGTAGCGCCCGTTTGCTTGTGCGGTGCTGTAGGTGGGACCTTACTTCTGGATACTCACTGGAATTCCCCACCCAAGGCTAGCTCAGTCCTCTTCACTTCAGGATACAGTGGGTGTTCTATGCAAACAGATGGCCCTACTCATGGAGGTTTTAAAACAATAACATATAATACATCCATAGTAGATCAGTACAATCTCTTGGTGTTAAAGTAATGGGCGGCCGATCAATTCCCTCTGATGACTCATTTCACTGGATTCTGGAGTCTTTGTATCAAATCTCAGGGTTGCTTTGGCACTCAACATTCATCATCATCAACTATTTATATAGCGCCACTAATTCCGCAGCACTGTACAGAGAACTCACTGACATCAGTCCCTGCTCCATTGGAGCTTACAGTCTAAATTCCCTAACACACATACACTGACCGAAATAGATTAAGGTCAATACTATACTAAACTAGTATGTTTTTGGAGTGTGGGAGGAAACCGGAGCACCCTGAGGAAACCCATGCCAACACGTGGAGAACATACAAACTCCACACAGATAAGGCCATGGGCAGGAATTAAACTCATGACCACAGTGCTGTGAGGCAGAAGCAGGGCCGGACTGGGACTAAAAATCAGCCCTGGCATTTAAAGCACACAGCAACCGGCATCACCCCCCACATTACAGCGTCCACCGTCACTCCCCACATTATAGCAATACCCTCTCCTACTTATTAGCAATACTAAGCACCAAACACACTACAACATTGCCACCAGCACGCCACCCCATACTACAGCAATACCACCAATTATACAGATCCCACTGTAGGAAACAATGTTTTGCTTTTTTCAAATCACACACAAAATAGCAACAACGAACAGAGTACTTACACACACATATAGGTAACAGGTACCATTTTCCCTCAATTAAATAGTAATGGCAGAATTTTCATGAATCATTCCACATGAAATAAAACTAACATATATCTAAAAAAAACATAACTATTGAAATATCAGTTGAACCCACACGGCCGCATTAAAAGTATTTCCATCTACAGCAAAATGTCAGAGAAAAATATTTTTGTTTTACTACAGTAATTGGATATGCGTCTTTTCTATTCATTTTAAATAACACAGTATATAAATTAAGGGGATAGAGGAGGTGGGTGAGAAATAATTGGATGTGATCCATCAGTTTGATTAGATAGGAAACATTTAGATTATTTACCTGGAGACGTCTACCCCCTTGACTCACAGGCAGGGCTGACAAGAGGAATTTTGGGCCCCAATACAGCAACTTCTTTGGGCTCCCATCATATTCAACAATGAAAGACTTGCCTTTGGCAGAAGTTCATATGATGTCACACCGTAGTGTGCCCAGTTCATATTATGCCACATCGTAGTGCCCCAAGGTCATATTATGCCACATAGTATTACCCTCAATTCATATTTGGTCATGCAGAAGTGCCCACAAATCATATTATGTCACAACAGTAACTCCAAATCATATTATGCCACAATAGTGACCCCAAATAACATTATGCCATAGTAGTGCACCCAAATCATTAGTAAAGCTCAGACAAAAACTCATTCACAAATAAAAATTGGTACAGCATATCAGATACTGAGTGTGAGTCCCAAGAGCAGCTTAATACATCATTTACAATGCAAACAAAAATAGATATATTGACACAATTACAGATAAAATTTATGACAAGCAATGTTTTTTCCTCTTAATTAAAAATCTCTGTACAGATAAAAATGCAAAAAACATTACAGCGCAATAATGAGCAATACATAGTGTTAAACATTATTGGATACGCTGTAGTGTCCCCAGTTCAAGAAAGGATGGTTAAAAACATATTGCACACGAGAAAATATATGAACTTACCTGATTATGGCATCCTGTGTTCTGTTCTCCTACTGGGCGCGCTGGGCGAGGAGGGATCAGCAGCTGTCAGCTCACACAGGCAGTCGGGAGCAGGAATAGAGGGCAGTGGTCGAAGCAGAAATTTAGGAGTGGGGGTATAGAAAATATAAGTGAATGGAGTATGAAGGCTTGATTTTTTATTTTTTTTAACACTTGTCCCCTCTGTGCATTTCCATTCTTCATTATTACTTGTGTTTTATGATAGCTGCATCCCTGACATTCGAATTCTTAAAATGTCTCTCCCTTTACACTTTCTTTTACCTATGCCCCAGCACCATCTTCTCCTTTGTCCCTCTCTCCTTTCTCCGCTGGCTCTCACACATCTTCCTGTACCACCTACTCCCCTGGCTCTCTCACACGTCTTCCTGCACCCCCTACCACCCTGGCTCTCTCACCCTCTCTCCCAGCGCCCCCTTCCCCTTTGGCTCTCTCACCCCCTCTCCCAGCACCCACTACCCGTTTGGCTCTCTCACCCCCACTCCCAGCACCCCCTTCCCCTTTGGCTCTCTCACTCCCTCTCCCAGAACCCCCTTCCCCTTTGGCTCTCTCACCCCCTCTCCCAGCACCCCCTGGCTCTCTCACCCCCTCTCCCAGCACCCCCTTCCCCTCTCTCACCCCCTTCCCCAGCACCCCCTTCGGCTCTCTCACCCCCTCTCCCAGCACCCCCTGGCTCTCTCACCCCCTCTCCCAGCACCCCCTGGCTCCCTCCCCCTCTCCCAGCACCCCCTGGCTCTCACCCCTCTCTCCCAGCACCCTCTGGCTCTCACCCCCTCTCCCAGCACCCCCTGGCTCTCACCCCCTCTCCCAGCACCCCCTGGCTCTCTCACCCCTTCTCCTAGCACCCCCTGGCTCTCTCACCCCTCTCACAGCACCTCTTCCCCTTTGGCTCTCTCACCCCCTTTCCCAGGACCCCCTTTGGCTCTCTCACCCCCTCTCCCAGCACCCCCTGGCTCTCACCCCCTCTCTCAGCACCTCCTGGCTATCTCACCCCTTTTCCCAGCACCCCATGGCTCTCTCACCCCCTCTCCCAGCGCCCCCTTCCCCTTTGGCTCTCTCACCCCCTCTCCCAGCACCCGCTTCCCCTTTGGCTCTCTCACCCCCTCTCCCAGCACCCCTTCCCCTTTGGCTCTCTCACCCCCTCTCCCAGAACCCCCTTCCCCTTTGGCTCTCTCACCCCCTCTCCCAGCACCCCCTGGCTCTCTCACCCCCTCTCCCAGCACCCCCTTCCCCTTTGGCTCTCTCACCCCCTTTCCCAGCACCCCCTTCGGCTCTCTCACCCCCTCTCCCAGCACCCCCTGGCTCCCACCCCCTCTCCCAGCACCCCCTGGCTCTCAACCCCCTCTCCCAGTACCCCCTGGCTCTCACCCCTCTCTCCCAGCACCCTCTGGCTCTCACCCCCCTCTTCCAGCACCCCCTGGCTCTCACCCCCTCTCCCAGCACCCCCTGGCTCTCAACCCCTCTCCCAGCACCCCCTGGCTCTCTCACCCCTTCTCCTAGCACCCCCTGGCTCTCTTACCCCTCTCACAGCACCTCTTCCCCTTTGGCTCTCTCGCTCCCTTTCCCAGCACCCCCTTCGGCTCTCTCACCCCCTCTCCCAGCACCCCCTGGCTCTCTCACCCCCTCTTCCAGCACCCCCTGGCTCCCACCCCCTCTCCCAGCACCCCCTGGCTCTCACCCCCCTCTCCCAGCACCTCCTGGCTCTCACCCCTCTCTCCCAGCACCCCCTGGCTCTCACCCCCTCTCCCAGCACCCCCTGGCTCTCTCACCCCTTCTTCTAGCACCCCCTGGCTCTCTCACCCCTCTCACAGCACCTCTTCCCCTTTGGCTCTCTCACTCCCTCTCCCAGCACCCCCTGGCTCTCACCCCCTCTCTCAGCACCCCCTGGCTATCTCACCCCCTCTCCCAGCACCTCCTGGCTATCTCACCCCCTTTCCCAGCACCCCATGGCTCTCACCCCCTCTCCTAGCACCCCCTGGCTCTCACCCCCTCTCCCAGCACCCCCTGGCTATCTCACCCCCTTTCCCAGCACCCCATGGCTCTCACCCCCTCTCCCAGCACCCCATGGCTCTCACCCCCTCTCCCAACACACCCTGGCTATCTCACCCCCTTTCCCAGCACCCCATGGCTCTTCCACACTCTTGACCCCCACCCGCGCGAGAATGAGGGCACCCACGCGTCGTGTTATGGTTTTGGTTTTACAAAACCGCCATTGCGTGTTTTGGTTTTGGTTTTGTTTGGTTTTGTTTTGCTATTTTGTTGAAAAATCAATGTTTTTGGGCATAAAATAACCAAATTTAGTGCTCCACCTGTTTCTTGGATAAGTAATGTAATTGTAAAGCTAATAAATTATCCAAAAAACTGTTTAATTCCTGGTAGGTAGACCTTCATTAATTCTACACACAAACCAGATTGTCTTCCTCTCCATCTATGCATATTTACAATGCAGCCATCGTCTTTCGGTGTATATTACACCCTACACTTATAGTTAAATATGTAAAGAAATGGGCAAAGGCAGTTTGGTTTCTGTCTCTATAGGCCCCCCTCCTGTTACGAGTCGCGGCGGCTCTGGGCACTGCCGCGACTAGCTCCCCTCTGCTTCCGGACGTCCCGGCCATCGTCATGATGACCGGGACGTCACTTCCGCCTTACCCCGACCGTAATTAGAAAAATTAGAAAGTGACCAGCTGGCCCATTAACCTCCCTGTACCTCTGGCATTTCTATTGGCCAGTGCTAGTATTTAAGGCAGGGAGGGGCAATCCTCCCCTGCCGGTTATAGTTCCTGCTTTGCTGCTGACTAGCCTGCTTTGTTCCTGGTTGCTGTTACCATTGGATTGATTACTTGTTGCCGACCTTTTGCCTGATTCCTGACTTCGTTTGATTGCCTGTGCCCATTGACCTTTTTGCCTGGACTCCTACGCTGCTGATTTTCCTGTGACCTCTGACCCTGGTTTGTGTACTGGATATTCTGTCTGCTGCCGGCCTCGACCCTTGCCTGGACCTCACTCTGCTATTGCTCCTATCCTCATCGCTGGTTTCTCCCTAGTCAGCGCACAATTCACGACCCTCAGCTGTCTGCGGCCAAGTCTGTCCCCACCACTAGGGGCTCCAGCGAAAACCAGACTTCTGAGTAGACTCCGGGTTTTGTGTTGCTGGCTGTGGGGGTTCCTAACACCTCCACTTGTAGAAAAAACAAAAAAATTCAGCCGTTATAGACTGTACAATATTAATTGAAATGGACAAAGGCAGTTTGGGGTCAGTCTGTGTATGACACCCTACCCATAATGAGAAATTGCCAAAACAGCTGCCTTTCAAGACGGTACGTGATATGGAAATGCCCCATGTCCCTTTCCTCTTTGGGGGTAGATTGCACCCTAGACTTAAATAGAAAGTTTTAAAAACATGTTATCGGCATCATCTTCAGCTTAATCCTCACCCTCATCAGTGTGTGCGTCATCATCACAGACTATCAATTCATCGCCGCTTGAATCCGCCATTAGAGAACAGTCAGTGCTTGGATGTCTTTGATGGTGAGGGCCTTTCTCGTGGAACATGTAGTTCATTTTTATAAACATAATTTTCTCCACATTTTTGGGAAGTAACCTTCTACGGCGATCACTGACTAAGTTCCCGGCTGTGCTGAACACTCGTTCAGAGTACACACTGGAGGGTGGGCAGCTTAGGTATTGCAAAGCAAGTTTGTACATGGGTTTAAAAATGGCCTGCTTTTCCTCCCAGTAAGGAAAGGGACTGTCTGACATTTCCATATAAATTACCTCTTGAAAATAATCCTCCACCATCCTTTGCATGTTAACACTCATATTGGATGGAGTTATGGGCAAGGTCACACATTTTTTTGAAAAATCCTTCAAACCAGCCCAGGTGTTAAATTGTTCTGGTCTGCCCCATGCATCTTCCCTGCTTCTTTTTGGGAAATTTAATTTTTTACGAGCAGCAGCTGCTTGAGAAAGTGAAGGAGGACACGTCATCAAGCCGAGACTCAGTTCAGCAGCCAACTTGCTGAGCAATAGCTCCTTGCAAAAGTTCACATCTCGCTCATTTACAAGTAAAGACTCAATGTAGGTCTTAAACCTTGGATCAAGCACAGTGGCCAAAACGTAGTGATCCGAGTTCAAGATCTTAATAACTTGAGGATCGTTGTGAAGCGAATTAAGTACTTGATCGACAAGGCCAACATAGTTAGCTGAATTGCTTGCTTTAATCTCCTCCTTCAGTTTCTCAAGCTGCTTTTCCAATAGTCTAATTAAAGGAATGACTTGGCTCAAACTAGCAGAATCGGCACTCACTTCACACGTCACAACTTCAAATGGTTTCAGCACCTTGCACAGCACTGAAAGGATTCGCCACTGTGCAAGACTGAAATACATCCCCCCTCCTTTCCCAATGTCATGGCTTGTGCAATACGCTTGGATGGCTTTGCGCTGTTCCTCCATCCTCTGAAGCATGTACAGGGTGGAATTCCACCTAGTTATTACCACCTCTTGCTTAAGTTGGTGGCAGGGCAAGTTAAACTGCTCTTGGAGCTGCTGCAATCTCCTACATGCTGTGGCAGAATGCCTGAAATGGCCTGAATTTTTTTGGGTCACGGAAAGCATCTCCTGCACCTCACGGTTATTTCGTAGGAAGCTCTGCACCACCAAGTTGATAGTGTGAGCAAAACAGGGATTGTGCTGGAAATCACCCAGCTGTAATGCTCGCACTATATTGTTGGCGTGATCAGAAATGACATATCCTGGGGAGAGTCCAAGTGGTATAAGCCGTGTATCAATCACATCTCTTAGTTAACGTAACAAATTGTCAGCTGTATGCCTGTTAGTGAAGCCGATGTTACAAAGAGTGGCCTGCCTGTGACAAATGTTACGTAGTGGTGTACATGCTGCTGCTGTTCCTGCTGGTAAAGGTGAATGACCAACCCAGTGGGCTGTCACAGTCACATAGTCTTTGGTTTGCCCACTTCCACTTGTCCACATATCTGTGGTCAAGTGTACAGTGGGCAGAATGGCATTTTTCAGCGCAATCTCTACATTTGTACACACTTTTTGGTATAGTTGTGGAAAAATGGTGTCGCAATGGAATTCTGTAACGCGGACACAAAACCTCAATTAACTGTGAAAAACCAGCTGCGTTTATTGTGGATATTGGACGCAGATCTAACACTAACATGGCAGCCATATGATTCACTTGGCGACTGGGTGACTTCTGTCATATTTGCTTCCCCTAGCAAATGATTGTTTCACAGTTAATTGTTGAAATGTAGGACTGCTCATTTTCTAGGCCTGCCTCTGGGCTGACGATTCACCCCCAGCAGCAGCAACAGCAGCAGCAGTGGGACTAATGCTTTCTTCAGAGGAATCAATTATAGTGCAGGAGTCATCCAGCCTTAATAAGTGGGATGCAGGGCTAACTCCGAGCGCTACTGGGGATATTGATGAGGATGGTGTGGTGGGTGTATTTTGTAGCCGTCGGGATGTCGGCGACCGGAGGGTCCTAGCTGATGATGGAGTGCTTGTAATTTTTTTTGAAAGAACTTTCAGCTTTTCCCAACACTTTACCATGAACTCTCGTTAAATGGCGTAAGATAGACGAGGTTCCAAGATGGTTAAGGTCCCTCCCTCAACTGCCTGTGGCTTGAGATACACTACAAATGGCTATACAATTGTTGTCTGGATTTGGGTAGAAATAATTCCACACATAAGAAGTGGATTTTTTAGTTTTATGGCCAAGCATGACAATGGCCTTTTTCTTGTCACGTGCCAGAACTGCTGCCACTGGTGCAGGACTTACACAAACAACCTCATCCTCATCAACATCCTCATTAGCGCCCTCGTCACCTACACAAGTCTCCCCCTCATCCTCTTCTAATTCCAAAGTTGCATCCTCAATTGGTGTATCACCGGCTACACTCGGGCTGTTCAGGCACACATCAGCAGAACTGCTGAAATCGCCCTTCTTTATGGGTACACTGACAGAATGCTCACGATTAGACATACCACTGTTGGATGGACTCTCCACAGGGATTGTTGTCATTTCTGATTCAGAGCATACATTATCCTCTAATGCCTTACTGTTTCTTGCAGCTCGGCTTTCACGCGTAACAGTAGTTGTGCACCACTTTAGACTCCAAATTACTTGGTCTTGCTTGGTCACGAGTGACCGTACAAGAAGAAGGCTCAGTAACATTTTTTGATCTGCCACTAATAGAGAAAGGCGAAGGCCTCATTCTTTCTTTGCCACTGCGTGTGTAGAATGGCATGTTGGCAATTTTTTTTTTATCGGCAGTTAACTTTTCCTCAGTTACACTTCAGGACTAGTGACAGAACCTGGTTGCGGATTCTGCTCATATGTGGACTGCTTTGAATCCATTTTAATGAGCCCAAATCACTTGTAGTGCAAAATATTGTATTAGATAGATATTGCTGACAAAGATGACTTTTTTTGACAGCCAGAAAAGTTGCTATAAAACACTGGGTAGTATTGCACATCCCAAATCACTTGTAGTGCAAAATATTGTATTAGAAAGATATTGCTGACAAAGATGCCTTTTTTTGACAGCCAGAAAAGTAGTTATGAAACACTGGGGAATATTGCACACCCCCAAATCACTTGTAGTGCAAAATAATGTATTAGATAGATATTGCTGACAAAGATGACTTTTTTTGACAGCCAGGAAAGTTGTTAGAAAACACTGGTGAGTATTGCACATCCCAAATCACTTGTAGTGCAAATTAATGTATTAGATAGATATTGCTGACAAAGATGACTTTTTTGACAGCCAGAAAAGTTTTTATAAAACACTGGGGAGTATTGCACACTCCAAATCACTTGTAGTGCAAAATAATGTATTAGATAGATATTGCTGACAAAGATGATTTTTTTTTGACAGCCAGAACAATTTAGAGTAAAACTCTGCGGAATATGAGACACCCCAAAAGCACTTGGTGTGCCCACAAAAGAAAAAAAAAACCTCCTCTATTACTGCTCTAATAATTGCAAATGGTATTAATATTGTAATTGTAGAGATTAAGATAGAAACAGTTATGTGTACACTAATTGCTCTGTCCCTGCGCTTTTATAGCCTGTGACCTAACCCTGCTCTCTCCCTCTGTCAAATGGCGATGGATTGCTGTGGAGGTATTTATGCTTTTCAAATCTCGCAAGAACCGAGCTCAGAAATACGAATACGTCACGATGACGTTTTGCCTCGATTTCGATTCCGAATGGGCGGGAGAGTACCGCTCGGTACTCGGATAGGCAATATTAGGATGGATTCGGATCTCGGGGAACTGACCCCGCCCATCTCTAATACAGACCCCTCTCCTCTACATAATAATAACCTCCCATAAACAGTGTGTGCTGGGACCTGTCTTATTCCTTGTTATATATATCACTATACAGATCCATGTCCTCTATATAATAATAATCTCCCATAAACAGTGTGTGCTGGGACCTGTCTTATTCCTTGTTATATATATCACTGTACAGATCCATGTCCTTTATATAATAATAATCTCCCATAAACAGTGTGTGCTGGGAGCTGTCTTATTCCTTGTTATATATATATATCACTATACAGATCCATGTCCTCTATATAATAATAATCTCTCATTATAAACAGTGTGTGCTGGGACCTGTCTTATTCCTTGTTATATATATCACTGTACAGATACATGTCCACTATATAATAATAATAATCTCCCATAAACAGTGTGTGCTGGGACCTGTCTTATTCCTTGTTATATATATATATCACTGTACAGATCCATGTCCACTATATAATAATAATCTCCCATAAACAATGTGTGCTGGGACCTGTCTTATTCCTTGTTATATATATATCACTATACAGATCCATGTCCTCTATATAATAATAATCTCCCATAAACAGTGTGTGCTGGGAGCTGTCTTATTCCTTGTTATATATATCACTGTACAGATCCATGTCCTCTATATAATAATAATCTCCCATAAACAGTGTGTGCTGGGAGCTGTCTTATTCCTTGTTATATATATATATCACTATACAGATCCATGTCCTCTATATAATAATAATCTCCCATAAACAGTGTGTGCTGGGAGCTGTCTTATTCCTTGTTATATATATCACTGTACAGATCCATGTCCTCTATATAATAATAATCTCTCATTATAAACAGTGTGTGCTGAGACCTGTCTTATTCCTTGTTATATATATATATATATATATATATATCACTATACAGATCCATGTCCTCTATATAATAATAATCTCCCATAAACAGTGTGTGCTGGGAGCTGTCTTATTCCTTGTTATATATATCACTGTACAGATCCATGTCCTCCATATAATAATAATAATCTCCCATAAACAGTGTGTGCTGGGACCTGTCTTATTCCTTGTTATATATATATATCACTGTACAGATCCATATCCACTATATAATAATAATCTCCCATAAACAGTGTGTGCTGGGAGCTGTCTTATTCCTTGTTATATATATCACTGTACAGATCCATGACCTCTATATAATAATAATCTCCCATAAACAGTGTGTGCTGGGACCTGTCTTATTCCTTGTTATATATATCACTGTACAGATCCATGTCCTCTATATAATAATAATCTCTCATTATAAACAGTGTGTGCTGGGACCTGTCTTATTCCTTGTTATATATAGATCATTATACAGATCCATGACCTCTATATAATAATAATCTCTCATTATAAACAGTGTGTGCTGGGACCTGTCTTATTCCTTGTTATATATATATATCACTGTACAGATCCATGTCCTCTATATAATAATAATCTCTCATTATAAACAGTGTGTGCTGGGACCTGTCTTATGCCTCTTTAAATATCACTATACAGACCTTTCTCCTCCATATAATAATAATATCTCCTGTGGCAAGAGCCCGCTACTGCAGAAGCACACGCGAACAACAACTGCCTTTTTATGGTGCTTTATTGTCAGGATGGTAAACGTTTGACACCGTATACTTGTACAGCAATCATGGAGACCCTAAACACTAGCTATACATAGTCCAGCTCTCTCTCAGGAACAGCCAGCTCACCCAGCATTGGTCTCCCTGAACAAATGAAACAAACAAGCTTTTATACATGATGCTCCTCCCCCAGCCTTAGCTTGATGGACAGGTGACACACCCACCTTCTCTGTATATTGCCAGCTAAATGCCTCCTTTTGTTACATATCCCTCCCCCTAGCGTCTCCAAGTCGGGGGACGCGGACTTCGCGAGGAGCGCATATTTTCGTGACAATGCATCTGCATTCTTGTGCAGAATCCCAGGTCTATGTTCTACTGAGAACTTGAAAGGTTGTTGTGCCAAGAACCAGCGGGTTACCTTGGCATTTACCTCCCGGTTGCTATGCATCCATCTCAATGGTGCATGGTCTGTTATTAAGGTGAACTCTCTGCCTAGGAGATAATAGCGCAGAGCTTCTGTAGCCCATTTTATGGCGAGACATTCTTTCTCCACAGTGGCATATTTTTGTTCCCTTGGAAGCAACTTACGACTTAGGTACAGGACAGGATTTTCTACTCCATTCTTCTCCTGTGACAAGACTGCACCTAAACCAACACCAGAAGCATCAGTTTGGAGGAAGAACCTCCGGGTAAAATCCGGTGCTTGTAGAACTGGGGAGGAACAAAGAGCTAACCGAAGATCAGACCAGGCGGTTTCTGCGCAGAATCAGACCAGGTTAATCTATCTGGACAACTTTTTTTTAACATGTCCGTAAGTGGAGCAGCTCTAGTGGCGAAGTGGCTTACAAACCGTCTGTAGTAACCTACTAAGCCTAAGAAGGTTCTGCGACTTTTTTTCTGGTCTTGCCCAATTTTTGACTGCCTCCACTTTGTCTAGCTGGGGTTTTACATGCCCTCGACCAACAATGTACCCCAGATATTTGGCTTTTCTCATGGCTATGGCACATTTCTCTGGGTTAGCTGTTAACCCTGCTGACCTTAATGAAGCTAAGACCGCCTCAACTTTGGCTAAATGTGATCCCCAGTCTTGGGTATAAATCACTATATCGTCCAAGTAAGCGGCTGCATAAGCTGTGTGAGGTCGTAGCAATTTATTCATGGCCCTTTGGAAGGTGGCAGGTGCCCCATGCAACCCAAAGGGTAGGACTTTATATTGATAGAGACCATCAGGGGTGGAAAATGCAGTCTTTGGCTTGGCCGTGGAAGTCAGGGGAACTTGCCAATAACCCTTTGTTAGATCAAGGGTTGTTAAATAATTGCTACCAGCAAGATTTTCCACTAGTTCATCCACACGTGGCATCGGATAGGCATCAAACTGCGACATACTGTTTAGGCGCCTAAAGTCATTGCAGAACCTAATTGTCCCATTGGGTTTTGGGACAAGCACAATGGGACTATTCCATTCACTAGTGGACTCTTCAATCACTAGTGGACTCTTAAATGGTGGGGGTGGTGGGTGGTCTAAAGCAACAGAAAGCTGGGTGGAGGGGTGGGGCAGAAAAGTGGAATCCAGTTCAGATAGCAGGTACAGCAGAGGATATGTGGAAAAATCAGATTTCTATTATGTGTCTGCTTATATGGGTACTTTCTATATCTGGGCTTGCAAAGCATTCAGATTTCCGTTGAGAACATGACAAAAAATACTACCCCACACTTGCTGCCTAGGTGTGATCTTTAGCTCAAAACTATCCTTTATTCCCCACGCCCGATCTCTATCTCTCTGACCCCCTTCCAACATTGCTTTGTGACTGGATCATATAGCCCACTGAGCACTTTTACAGTTGCAATCTGGCCAATATACAATATAGAGCACTTAACCTCATGTATCAAACTTACATTGTCCCATAGGTTGTAAGCTTGTGAGCAGGGTCCTTTTACGTCTCTGTCTGTCTGTATTACCCAGTACTGTTTTATTACTGTGTTTGTATCCATTTGTAAAGCGCTACGGAATCTGCTGGCGCTAAATAAATAAATGATGACGATGATGATAGTACCAGAGGTAGCAAAAGTCACTACAAAGCCCAGGAGTAGAGCTGGACATCTGGAAATATTCTACCTCCTGCTAAAATTGATCTCTTTAGGATCGAGTGTTTGATTCATGGGGGTTTCCCATTTCATACAAAGTTTGTAAATATCTGCTAAATTACACTTGGATCAGTTACTCTGATATCCTACTATTAGTCTGGGGATGGTCTTCTCATTTGTTTGGTTCACGTGAAGTGCTATCTTGTTTTATGAGTACTAGGAATGTATCTTTGGCTGTAGCTCCTAAAATTTCAGTCCATTATTGGTATTTGGCATCCGCATGTAGATTAATGTAACAAAAGCTACACAAATATAATCTGCCTGGTTTGATAAACCATGCGCATGTCCTTTTGGCTTTGGCTTTGTCTACCTGTGTCTTTTATTAAGCTGACATTCTGCTATCTATATGTCCTCTGTTTCATTTCTGTCCAATGCCGTCTACTTCTACTACTAGGAATGTCTTGTTATGATTGGTTACTACAAGTTACAGCTCATCTGTGATATCTCCATCAGCTTAAAAAAAACCAAAACAAATTAATGCACATGCAGCCCCAGGACTGAATTGCATAAAATGTATGGTTAATTCACAACTTTAGGAAATTGTACCTGTGTGCATTGTTTGCCCCATTGTGTAGTCATTCTTTAAATATGCATACATTTTATCAACAGTCAGAATCCTCAGCATCTGATGAAGAGAAGACAACTGAAGATGCTGAATGTGAAGTTCCTATCAGTTCGGTATGGTGGCTTTTTGACTTCGTATTTAGATGGATTATATCATACTCTGCTTAGTAAGAGAAAAGGACAATATAAGTTTCACATTATTTTTGAACATGTAAAAGTGCAATTTCACCAAGCAAACTGATTTTTTGTGCCATCACAATTCTACTTTTCTGTGAATTAACCTATTTTTCAAGGTAACACATGCATTTGGGGGTGTTTGTGAAGGTCTGATTGGAGGAAACAGATAGATCAGGGGGCGGCTTTGCTAATTGCAGATAAGGCGCACAACTGTGTCTAGTTTTGCACTGTTATTTAAATGAGCTAGTTTGGGCACAGAAGCTGTTTTTAGGGAAGCAACTGAATGTTTTGATGTTTGTATATGAGCGTTAGACCTTCTGTAGTTCATCACATTACTTTATTAGAACACACAATGGTGAAGGAAGCTGGTAAAATTCATTATGTCCGCACAATTTGTGCTCTTTAATTAAGTTACATTCAGGGGGGAGTTCAATTGACAGTGTTACTCGTGAGAATAACGCGTTCCGTGCACTATTAATGTTACTACGGTAATAGTGCACATTATTACCGTTAGTACGGTAATTTCAACATTGATTTTCGCTTGCAGCTCTAAAAACCTTGAGCAGAGAGCCACGTTAAAATTATCGTACTAACGATAATAGGGCGTGGGCCGCGTTATTCGCACAAGTAACGCTGCCAATTGAATTCCCCCATAGAACATCCAGGCCTGCAATAATAACTAATCCGTGTTACATTTACTAAGATCAGTATCAGTTTTCTTAGCAGGCTTGGACTCAAACTTTGTTCCCTTACAGGATACACATATGAAACAGACAGAGACAGAACGTCTTCATGCTCTATGCAGCTTGGTCTCAGACTATACACCATCCCCACCAGAAAGACCGCATGCCTCAATTGACGACATTCCTCCTTCCATTTCTGTGTACATCACTACATTACCGCAGGTGGACACAAGAGAGATCACCATCGACAATGATGCACAACCAATTTTTTCATTCTTATGTTTGTGCTCATGGTGCTGCCTTCCAGCAGACCTGCAGCAGCAAAGGCAACAGCAAACATCTGGCCCCCGAAGATCTTGTCTTCAGTCCCTGTGGAGGTGGATTCTAAAAAGGTGTGGAAGGTTGGTTTCCACGAACAACAGCAGTGGAAACCTAGTCAATGAGAGCGCTGGGAACTGAAATATACCATCATGCGGCATATAGGTTGAGCTCATGTCTTGCACTGAAGGGTTAAGTTGTTACATAGTCTGATTCTACAGATACTAACCTAGGAAACACCTATATTGTACTGACACACTATCCACAATGTTCTGCACATAAATACACCAAGAAAATCATAATCAGATTCTGTTGGCTAAATCCTAAGGATTCAACTGAACACAAATCTTCCTAAACCTGAGAGGAGTTGTCCAAATTTTAATCCAAATTCAGGATTCTGTACATCAATATATTTTTCATATAATACATTTTCCACATTTAGAAATATAGCTGTAACCTAAGTCTTCTAGTTTTAATCTTTCCTTCACCATCAGCCATCTAAAGATACAATGGGGGGTATTTAATTGTCCGCGTATTCGCGTAATATATCGCGAATAAGCGGAACCGCGGACATCGCAAAAAATCAACTTCCTGGAAATTACGGTATTCAATTGTAATACCTAACCCAGCCCCTTATTGCGTAATATCCAACTTGTACGAAGTGCTTTTTTTTTTTTACCCTTTTCCCGCCGTTCGCGATTTCCCGCCCACATTTCTATAAAAAACAACAACTTTCTTTTGCAAAGTGCCATTTTGCAGAGATTTCGATGCTGGTGGCTGATTCCTGAGACCCTCTGGTTTTGTGAGATTCTGGATTGTACTTTTTGCATCTTTATATACCTTTATTCATTATTTTCACATTATTTACATACATTTGCATTACATTTTATTTTGCATTGCATTTTATTTTGCATTACATTATAGTAAGTTATATTTTTACACAGTACTAACACCACACACTACATCAAACACTACACAACACACTACATCAAACACTACACAACACCACACATTTTATTTAATAGCAGACATCAATATACTGCATACAGAAAAAGTGTGCAATAATCACAATTAAATAAAAGTTTAGTTACTTTTTAGCTCCAGCATTACTTTTATTTATTTCAGCTACATAGCAGCTACATAGCATACATATATCAGTATGTCTAGGGAGCATAGGGAAAATCTTTCTGAGCAGGTACACCTGGATGAAGAAGATATCAGCAGTGGAGAAGAGTGGCAGCATGAAACAGAAGAAAGAGAGCGAGCACAAGAAAGAAGAAGACAGAGATTCCTTAAAAAAGTGGCTTCCAGACCCTCGCAGCAATCTACAGTGGCTGAAGAAGATGATGGTGATGATCCTGAGGAAGGTGGTAGTAACATCACCAGAGCACCTTGTTTCTCTGAGCAGCAGAACAACATCCTGGTGGACACGATAGTAACAAACTATGATGTACTTTATGGTAAACGGGCACATGTCAGAAGTCATCAGCAGAGGAACTAGATCTGGCATCAGATCTCTGACAAGGTGACTTCTTGTGGGCAAGTTCCAAAATCTATTGAGCATTGCAGGAAACGTTTCCGGGACTGTAAGCGGATTGTAAAGAAGAAGATGGCTGCGTCCAGGAGGCATGCAAAAGGAACTGGTGGTGGGAAACCTGCAAATATCACCATGAAACCCTGGGAAGTGAGGCTGTCTGAGGTCCTGGATCCTGTACTCGTGGAAGGTGTGGAAGGTGCTGTGGACACAGAGGAACCTTCAACATATTTATCAGAAGGTATGTATATATGTTTATATCTATGATGATGTGTTAATTAATTTTTTTTTATTTTTTATTATTTTTTAAAATAATTTAAATTTTAACACTGTTAAATTTAATTGTAGAGCCAACTTCCAAGCGGCCATCTAAGAAAAGCTCAAAAGGACGTCCTGACACAGCTGCCAGCCAAGTTGGTAAGTGTTTTTTGTTTGACTATATTGATACTTATATATATATTTTACCAGTCACACACATGTACACACACACACACACACACATACACATACACACACACACACACACACACACACACACACATCTCATGTCTAAAATATATTCTCAAACGAAAATCATATGTTATCATTGCCTATGGTTATTGTTACTGTACATTTGTGGTGTTTGTATATAAAATTTATTTTACAATGTACACACACCTGTCGATTGAAATCTGTATACATACAAACCAATATGTAGATGAACCCCACCTTGACAATAATAACATAGGATTTTGGTGTGTGTATATCATGCAGCCAAAAGTTTTTTTCAATGTAAATTAAATATATGTATATATTTTATATGCACACATTCTCAATCACCACTGTTTTATGTATACTCATTTCTCTTTATCTAAAATATACCCATTTTAGTTATATTTTTGATATAGATGAATGAATAAACATTAAACAGGTGGTTGTGAATGTGTGCATATGATTATATATAGATATATCTTTATTTTTTAGGTGTGTGTGTACATATATTAAAATATATACACATACATACTATGGTATAAGAGACAAGAAAACAAACACACACATACACCAAAACATGTGAACGCTTTAGAACATAAAAAAAGTATATTAAAGCTAGACATGTATATATAAGCGTGTTTATTTACATAAATGGATAAATATAGCCATAGCGGTTAAATTGTAGATATTGATCCATTTTTATCGTAATAAACACTCTTATATGTACACATCTACCTTTAATATACTGTTCTTATGGTCTAAAACATGCACATGTTTTTGTGTATGTGTGTGTTTGTTTTCTTGTCTCTTACACCATAGTATGTATGTGTATATATTTTAATATATGTACACACACATATGTGTGTGTGTGTATCGATGTATGTGTTAGGTCAGTTGTGTGTGTGTGTGTGTGTGTGTGTGTATATATATATATATATATATATATATATATATATATATATGATCCTGTGAAAGAAGGCATATAAAGGAGGAGTTTGGTCTTGAACCATATTTTTGTTTTATAATTTAATTCTAATCTATTTAATGACATGGCCCATGATTCATTAAGGATCGTAAGTTTAGAAAAGTTATTTAAGTATCCTGGACAAAAACATGCAACAATGCAAGGTGTGCAAGTTAGTATTCTGTTTTGCACATAAGTTAAATACTGCCTGTTTTTTCCTGTTGCACTAATCTTTGAGAGCTTATTTGTACACATATGATATTTGTGTGTTACGTGAAAAAACAGTCAGTATTGTTTTTTTTTTAAAAAAACATATTAATATTTTGCAGCCCTTTCATTGTAACATTATTTTGGCCGAGTGACCAAAATTAGCAGTTTATATAGTTAAATGCTTAATGAATCAGGCATTATTTTTTTTTGGGCAAACAATAGTCAGGGGCAATTTTTGTTTTTAAAATATGTGTGTCATCAATCAATATCTAAAAACCATTTAAATTTTGTTTTTTGGGTAGTTCAAACACACAAAGACATCCTACTCTCCAAGAAAAAAGGAGCGTGTGCGACAACAGGTATGTATGAAAAAAAAAAATTAATTATTTTTTAAAAAAAATATATCTATGTCTTGTAATAATCTAAAACAAAGCAATTTCAAACAGAAATGCCAAGAAAACAAATGAGTGTATCATTAGTTTCTACGGTGACTAACATCACTGAAAAAAGAAGAAGAGGTTGGTTTAAAAAAAAAAAAAAAAAAAATTCTTACATTTATTAAAATCTGATTTTTGGCAAATTTTTAACATTGCTTATGTTTCAGAGACTGCATTTGAAGAGCAACCATGTAGTTCAAGGACAGAGTTGGCGTCATTGCAGAACATTGCGGAATCCCTTACGGGTGAATGATAGTCCAATATACATTCTACATTAAACATTGAAAAGCCTTTTTTTTTTGTTTATTTGTTAAATATTTCAAATTGTCATTAGGTTAAAATAATCTGTTGATGAGGAAATAAATTATTTACAATTAGATAATAATAGCAACATGTTTTATTGTTTATCCTTAGAAAACCTGAGAGAGAAGCAACAAGAGACAAGAGCTGCAGACAGTGATGTAACCCCTATTGAGGATACAGAAACATGTAATTTTGCTAGAAATGGTAAGTAAAAATTTTCTTTGGCCAAAAATTTCAACTTAGCAGCTATTTATAAATTTCATCATAGGCCACTGATTAAAGGTATATAGGTTAGTCGTTTACAGGGACTTCTTTCACATTGGGCACAATGGGCAGGTGCCCGGCGGCCCTGCAGGCCAGATAAGTCTTTCCGAAGCAGTGCAAGAAAAAAATAAAATGTTTACTTTAGGACAGATGGCGATCTGGCTCCCTCCCTGTTGTCCTCCTCCGTGTGGCGCTGGCAGTGCATTTTGGGTGACACGTCATAACGCCCGCCAGTCAAGCATTGCGGAATGTGAAGGAGTAGGAGAACAGGGAGGTAGCCGGATCGCCAGCTGTCCTAAAGGTAAGTTTGTGGGTTTTTTTCTCTGTTTTTTTTTTTTTTGTCTTGCGCTGCCTCAGACGTATATGGGCCCAGGTGCATGGCTTTACCCGGGGGCCCAAATAGTTGGTAAGAGGGCCCTGGTCATTTAGGATATAAATCAAAAGTTTTGAGTATCTACCAGTAAATTTCCATCATTAATACAAAGTGCCAAGTTCATTCTGACCTTATTATAATGTAACTAACGTCATTAAAAAATGTAATAATGTTTTATTTTTCCAGAATCAGAAGACTCCCATCAGTCTGGTTCTTTATCATTTTCACCAGAAATTCCTGTGATTCAGCGTAAGTGTAGAGTCATAATTATATTTTTTATAATGTCAAACAATATAGCATATTTCTAAATAAATAGTTGTGAGTTTCTATATGTATGTATGTGTATATTTTTTTTTTCTTTCAAAATAGCTACAACAACAACCACAGCTTTTGAGGCCCTGCAGCAAACATTTCAGCGTTTGGAAGACACTTCACAATCTAGAATACAACGTGGGGAAAGTGCACCTTCAACATCTAGTTTTCCAAGACTTACAACACTTGCAAGAGAAATGGAAAACTCCCAGGAAGTGTTTCGGAGAACAATGGAAGACAACATGAGAGGAATCAAAGATGCCATTGTTGGACTTACTGAGGAAATGTCGAAACAGAGGCAATTACAGATAAACACCAATCGAGACATTGCCCCTATTTTTTCCGGAATCTTAGCCTCCCAAGAAAGAACCGAAGTGAGTATTGGAAGAATTTCCAATACTCTAGACCAAATTTCGCAGAACCAGCAACAGACTGCAGCAGCCAATATCCTCATAGCCACCAACCTTCAAAGTTTAAATGAAGAAATGCGCTCAAGAAGGCTTTTGGAAAACCTTTCGGTTAATTTTCCAGAGTGGAATGTGTCAGGAACCATCCCTCAAACAGGACAACCACAAAGTGCTATAAGCAGCTTAAGGACCCCAGAGATACCGTTGGATTTGACAGTGCAGTGTGCAAGGCCAAGCCCAGAAGAATTGCAATCTGCACGAAGAAGACTACTATCATCTTCATCATCAGAGGATCCAGTGATGCAATCTACCCCCAACGTAAGTCAAATGTCTATCTATTTTTTTTATTATCGAATACTTCAATATTTTGTACGTTCAATATGGTCATATTTAATATTAAATAACAACATTTTAGTAACAATATATTTCTGTCATTTTTTTTTTCTTTTTTAGAAATAGAAGATATAATTGATCTGTTGATAAATATGGAGCAACAAGTTTTACAAGTTTTCAACGTTTGAACATTTTGGAATATTTCATTTTGATGATCACAATGAACCTTACATGTAAAAAGGTATGTATTTGTATATTTTTAATAATTCATAAAGATATACATTTTATATATATATATATATATATATATATATATATATATATATATATATATATATACACATACATACATACATACATACATAAATAGAGAGAGAGAGACATAGAGAGAGACATAAAGAGAGACATAGAGAGAGACATAAAGAGAGACATAGAGAGAGACATAGAGAGAGACATAGAGAGAGACATAGAGAGAGAGACATAGAGAGAGAGAGAGAGACATAGAGAGAGAGAGAGAGACATAGAGAGAGAGAGAGAGAGACATAGAGAGAGAGAGAAATAGATATATATACCCAAAACTTCCAATAGAGCGCTTGTGAAGGGCAGATATAAAAACTGACCAATACTTAAATTCTGTAGGCAGCTCCCCAGTCATTCAACACCTGTCTGCAGATGAGGAAGGTACCAGCCGGCGATAGACGTCTTTTTAAGCATATTGGTCTGGTTCATTTACGGTATCACACCATTGTGGCTTGTATTTTAGTTTGCAGCTGTTCATCTTGCCCTATGTCAGGAGGCTATATCTACTATCCAGGATTACCTTGATTACCAGGTTATTCGGGGTGCCATCAGAAGGAATTCATCATATAAATCATTGGCTTGATTACTTTGAATATCTGGTACGGGAAATATATATCTCTGGATGAATACGACTATGTATCACTTATAATTGCACTATGTGTGGCGCCCCCTGTCTTCTATTTTATTTTTATATATATAAATACACACACATTTATACATATATATATGTGTGTGTATATAGATATATAGATATATGTGTATATGAATGCCTATATGTATGTATTTTAAAAAAAAAAAACATTTTTTTTTTAGTTGAAAATACACAAAGTTACAATGGAAAAATGCACGTAATCCTTCAATTACTGGAAGAATATTTAACAATGGTAAGTGTAATATTTGTGTTAAAATTAATCTGATCATTTTTCATTTTATATTAGGTATTATATAATTTTTTTTTCCTGTTTAAATCCCTTAGACAAAAGATTTTATAATCATCTAATGGTCTATGCTACAAATCATTAAGTTATCCAAAGAAGAACTAACGACAAGAACTTAGTTTTGCCTATAATTAAACCCGGTATGTTGTTGATATATAAATGTATATTAAATTGTTTTTATATGTTAATGTTTTTAACAATTGTAACATTCATTGTTAAAAAAAATCAAAATGTTAAATGTTACAGTACAAAAAAAAAAGTTCCAGAAATATTATCAGTGATTTTTTAAAAGATAATACTTAATCCTAATGAAAATTAAAATAGAGGATTTATTGTTAATGATGCTAATGTTGCAATTTTTCTTCAACTGTATTTTGTTTTTGTTTTTTTAAAAAAATTAAAAATTAAACACTTTTTTAAATAATTCACAGCCAACTGAGGAGGATAGAAGAACTACTATGAAAAATACAAGAAATTGGAGAAAAGCAAAGACCACAGGAAAATTAAATTGTGATATATAAATTTTATTGCACAAAGAATATATGTAAATTATTAAAAGATGTTATAGTTTTGGTTTAAAACATGTGTCTTTCATTATTATAATCTAGAAAGATTGTTGTACAATATAATAGAAAAATAAATATTTGTTCAACACATCAATTTGGTTACAAAAAATGTATTAATACATTTTAAAGAGTGATTAACTTTTTGGGATACAAACAAACATTTCTCTTAGAATTTAGGTTTTTGATGGTAATTAAATAGTATACATTATATTTAACAAAAAACAAACAATTGAAGTGGGCCAATATTCCATGCAATCCAGAATCCAATTCCAATTCCATCCAATCCAGTCTGCAATCCACAGTGAAATGGGTGTGTCAGGTACATTTTGGAGAAAGGAAAAGAGAAAAAATGTAATTTCGGTGTGATTATGTGTCAGTAGTGATACTTTACATAAGGTTACATCACACAGAACATAGCATGGTGCAGTTTACATATGTTGACACCCACCTGTCCAAGAAGCTGGCTCTTGAAAAGCTTCATGGCCTCGGTCTTTGAAATCCAGTTGCTGGTTCCGTCTGCAATCCACAGTGAAATGGGTGTGACAGGTACATTTTGGAGAAAGGAAAAGAGAAAAAATGTAATTTCAGTGTGATTATGTGTCAGTAGTGATACTTTACATAAGGTTACATCACACAAAACATAGCATGGTGCAGTTTACATATGATGACACCCACCTGTCCAAGAAGCTGGCTCTTGAAAAGCTTCATGGCCTTGGTCTTTAAAATTCAGTCGCTGGATCCTTTTATCTTAACTAACAGTTATTAACATTAAAACATATTTTCAAATAAAAACATATATATATATATATAAAAATCCTTTAATCGTACGCCGAACAACGATTGTTGGAGCTATCACCCACTAAATAATTTGAAGTCCTGAAAAAAAAAATAAAAAAAAAATAAACTATTACTTATTAATTAATTTATATTTATAAAAAAAAATTATGACATTATAAAATTTACACTTACATGAAAAAAAATCCAAAATTAAACGCTGGCGCTCACGAGTTCCTGTTTCCCGACCAAATGCTGTGGCTGAAGAAAGGTCTTGATCCTGTAAAACAGCAGGATCTATCTCTACCTCCAAATTATTTGCCAAACAGATATTGTGCAGAATGCTGCAAGCAATAACAATAAGGCAAACTTTTGATGGTGAGTACAGAAGCGCACCGCCGGACCTGTCCAAACAGCAGAACCGGCTCTTAAGTAGCCCAAAGGTACGCTCAATTACACCTCTGGTGGCTATATGTGCCGCTTGGTACCTTTTTTCAGCATCAGAAATTGGATTGGACACTGGAGTGAGCAACCAGGGCTGGCTCCCATATCCTGCATCACCTATTAAAAAAATTTTTTTTTTTTATTAGTGCTCTTCTCATTTTAGAAATAATTATTAATAGCGATTACCTAGATATAACTTACCCAGGAGCCATCCATGAGGAAAATCTCCCTCCTCAAACCTCTTGAACACTCCTGAATTCTGCAAAATAAAAGAGTCATGAGAGGAACCAGCAAAGCCAACACAAACACTTAGGATTTTTTTTCTGGCATCATACACCATCTGCACATTCATGGAATGGAAGTGCTTTCGATTTCGAAAGCTCTCTTCCATTCTGTGCGGAGGTGTGAGTGCCACATGGGTGCAATCTATTGCACCCAGGACATTTGGCATACGTGCCATACTATAAAAATTGGATTTGACCTCCTGCCATTCTAATTCAGACTGTGGGAATTTAATAAATTCCCTAGTATGTTTTTTCATGGCTTTAAGGACCTGGAACAAACTCCGTAAAAAATGTGGGTTGGGAGAAACCCGCAATTACGGACAATGTCGGTTGAAAGGTTCCCGACACTAAAAAATGCAATGCCCCAAGCAGCTTTGCCAATCCAGGCACAGCATGGTTTGTGGGGACTGTTGGTTCCAGGTCCTCTTTAAGGAGGTCATATAAAGAATAAATTGCAACTGAGGATAGGCGATATAATCTTATCACCTCATCCTCAGGGACCCCATCAAGTAACCGACGTGTGCGGTACAGACGGGGCCGTGGGACACGACGCCTTGCATCAAGTAATGGAGCCACAGCATTCTCTTCCTCACTTGCAGCCACATGCACATCTACATTCTCCTCTATTTCCAAAGTATTTCTTTCCTCTCCCTCAACAAGCAAACCAGCATGTGCACATTCATCAATACATGCTGCATACATAAACTGCCAAACGTTTGTTGAAAATGGCTCCATTACTAATGCCTTTGTAAATTTCTTATAAAAAAAAATAATAAAAAAAATATAGTATTAATTAACTATTATTATTATTATTATTAATTAACTACCTAGCAGTATAAATACTGCTAGATATTAAACTATTAACAGTTTTTAACTATAAATAATGCTAGATATTAACAATTTTATAGAAATAAAAATCCTTAACTATCTGCTAGATATAAATTTTAGATATACAAAACCAAACAGTTGTCTCAGTCTCCTCTTTAATATTTTCTCTCAGGTCAGTTGAATGAGAAATGAAACTAATGTTTTTTATTTTAATCCAGTGGACTATACCATTTGCTTTTTTCTAAAGGGGGTGTATTTAAATATCATTTTACAAACTTTTTTATTTTCATGGGATTAAAGTTATTTTTATTACACAATTATCAAGTTAGAGAAGTTTAATGAGTATAATATTATCAAAAAAGCCCCATATTAAAATAAGTTTGGATATTAAAGGAATCATTAACGCTTTTAAAAGACCTTCAATGGTGTGATCGAAAAAATGACTAAACGCGATTTTGTTGGACATGCGTTAAAGCGAAAATTTACAATTGAATAGCCTGCCTGCACTTGTTCTATGGGCTTGGTAAGATTTTGCGTAACATGTTTATTTCCGACTTAAACGGGGAAATGGGGAATTGAATTGTGTGCACTCTATGCTAACGCGAAAACGCGTTAAATATTATCGGAATCGCGAAATAAAGGCTAATTGAATACCCCTATTAGGGAGACTGTTTTGACTGTTTTACTGTGTTTAATAGTATTGGGAAATATTCTTGAAAGTGGTTAGACAGCTGCTCAATTTTGGAATTATAACATTGTATTACTACTCTATATTGATATAACTATTTTTTAGTACTGTGATCAGTAGCTGTTCACGTATAGATGTCATCGCACTGTAAAATCACCAATCTATAGGGGTGAAAAATGTTTTATTATAGCATTGGGCAATGAACAACATATGTTATGGTCACATTAATATTAACAGTCTGACATTGGGTTGTCTTGGAAAATAAACTAAAATAGTGTTTCATTAGCATTGGTCTCCAGAATGGCAGCAAAATAATCAGTTATTATAAATAAATAATAAATATAATTCTGTCTCAATTGTATTTACCAGTATAGGTTACTTTTAAAAAAAATAAGTGTTATAGTGTATGATATGAGTAAATATAATATGGCAATACCATCCTGCATAATAGTATATGGGTCCATTATAATGGGCATGTTTCTTAAGGCTGCCAGTAGAATGTAAATTAGAATGTAAAACCAGGACAGCTATTGACCCCTGCAGCGCGGTCATCAGCTGACATGGAAATGGTGATGTCATCAATGTACCGTCATCCAGGTATTCAGACTGATCCCTAGACAGCCAAAACTGTACAATATGGCCATTCATGTTACTGTGTAGTTACTGTGTAGTTAATGTATAGTTAATGTACAGGGTGCAGGTAGCATTCATCTAGTGTAATCTGGATATAATAGCTTCTTACATGTCAATAATAATTAGATTAAATGACACTGAATGTTCTAGTACTGACAAGGCTGACCTGTCCAAGTCTCAAAATTGTTACCTATTAAAGGTTTCATCTCATTGTGGTTATATTAGTTTAAAAAGCATCATACAGTAGAGAAAGCAGAAATGTATAACCACCAAATTCATAAAGTCTGTAACAGAATATCTTGTTTCACGCAGAATAAACTGGGGAAAAGCGTCAAGGGCCCCTTGTCTCCCCACCATATTTAGTGGAGGGTAAGTTCATGATTGTTAGCGCAGTAGGTCATATACTGATCATATAATTCTATTATTGCAAATAAATGTAATAGATTAAAGGGCGTATTGATGATAGGGAAGAAAACCCTTTCTCCAGTGAAAACTGGAATTTCTTCCAGATTTAGGGCTATTACCTATTTAGCAAAGCCCCCAGCCGGTGACAGCTATGGCTGGGTATCAGCAGCAGCACCTTTCACCGGCGGTCTCTGGTGATAGCTTCCCATGGAGAAGCCTACTTACCATGGACATCGGTGGTACAATTACCGCTGCTGTTCTGCTATCGCCATCTCAGATTGCAGACAGCAGGAGAGATATTTTTATTTAAATAAAGCTTCTCTTTGAATCGGATTACTCTGAATCAATTGCAAATAAAAAAAATGTATTTGTTAAACATTTTATTTATTTGTTTTCAATTTTTTAATGGAGTGGAGTTGGAAGTCCAAATCCAGGCTCCCAGTCTCGGTGTGCATGTGTGAGCCAGTAAGCCGGGTCAGACATGTGCAGATGCATGGAGGACTGTCTGGTGACACAGTAATACTCCTAGTCCTGATACCAGCCAGTATCATTGGGTGCTGAGTATCACACAGCTGCCCCAGGGAACTTTTATTGTTAAATAGCAGAATTAGGAAGTTCTCTATCTCTGCCATAATACATAGTATCATATACTCACCTGTCCCTCTATCTACAACCAATGAACAAGCACATAATAGACTCAGAAGTGAGATGTCATTGTGTAGGATGTCACTCAGCGTGACTGCTGGTGACTCATAGTTCAGACAGAATATACCCCTGCTCTGTGTGAGCTCACTGAGAGACATACACAATGCTATCTTTTATCACTGTTATTTATCATTATAAAATCCCCGGCGTCACTGGTAGGCAGCGGTAAGCAGAGACTTACCTCCTCGCTGGCCAGTCTGGGTCCCATCTGCACACGTGTGATCCGGCATTGTCGGCTCTCACATGCGCACTCAACGGACCGCCCGGGCTTAGGCCTAAAGTAGCTGATTCAAAGAAAATTAAAACAAAACAAGTGAATGAATATAAAAAAACTATTGAAAAAAAAAAACTATTGAAAAACAATTTTAATTAGAAACATTATTTAATTAAATAAAGCATTTCCGCTCTAAGGCTGCCCCAATAAGTGGTTTGTGGCAGTACAGATACCATCACAATCCTTCTTAAATAGGGTTTCCCATCAATTGGGAAGCTACCGCAGGCGGCAGATGGAGAAGGCAATACCCAGCGATACCTAGTGCCGGCTTCGGAGGTTAGTAAATAGGGAGAAGCCCCATTTCTGGTGAATACACCACTATTCACCGGATTTAGGTTCTCTTCACCCTATGATAAATACACCCCTAAATCTTTCCCCGCTATGTCACACCCCTCTTGGAACAGCCCCATTAGAGTTAGGACTTGTCCTTGTTTTATCTATGTGTCCAATGTCAGCCCCCCCCTTATCTGATGTCTGTGTAACCTGTCTCCTGTCTGATGCACTTAGCTGCCTCCCTTGTCTTCTGTCTTCTGCTTTGGTCTCTTATTTGCCCCTCGTTGTCTCTTGTCTTCACGTCAGTAATCTGGTCCAGGCAGACTATTGATATCAGTGACCGGGAACATTCACATCAATGTCTGCAATTCTTTTTCTTTCAGATGGAGTACTGAAAACAACCTCTGGTAATGTTTCAATCAGTTACACATGACAGGGTTCATGTAACATACATGTAGATATACATGCATTTACTTATGTGTTTGTGCATGTGTTCTGGGCCTGTTTGGCTCAATTCAATAAGTCGCTAATGGGTATAACAACTAGATAAAATAAAAAGTAAAGACAACCACCCTGTACAACTGCACAAATTGGAGCTGATGCCAACTTGATTGTATAATGGGAGTAAATTACTCTTAAATAAGAGCACAGAATCATAGTGTATTTTCACCCACATGCAGAGCCGGATTTAGACGTCATAGGGCCCTAGGCAGGATACTGTTTTTGGGCCCCCTCCCTGAAACAATCCATAGCACCATATTTTTGCAGCCTACCATATACCCCTATAGTTACGTAGAAGTGAAAGCATGTGCCGCCGCATGCCTACCATATACCCCTATAGTTAAGTAGATTTGAAAGCATGTGCCGCCGCCAAAGGAGGTGAGGGCGTGGCTTGCATCTTTGGGGGCGTACCTAACATGTGAAAAGAGCAAGGCCACCCTGCTGCAGAAAAAGGCACCCCTAAATAATTACCAAGCAGTCCCGTTTTTTTAAGTAGTTGGGTCAAAACAACATAATAAATATTGAAGTCAGGGCAGAAATACTTAAGTTGTTTGCAAAAATAATACGCATAAATCCAAGTATGTGCTCTTGTCACTTTTGTCCCTCTATCATCACACTGTGCCCCTTCATTGTCACTTTTGCCCCTTCACAATATCACATGTGCCCTTTCCCCATCACCTCTGTGCCCATCACCATCCCCACCTCTGTGCCAATCACCATCACCACCAATGTGCCAATCACCATCACCACCTCTGTGCCCATTACCACCTCTGTGCCCTTCACCATCACCACTTCTGTGCCAATCACCATCACCACCTCTGTGCCTCTTCACCATCACCACCTCTGTGCCCTTCACCATCACCACTTCTGTGCCAATCACCATCTCTGTGCCCTTCACCACCTCTGTGCCCCTTCACCATCACCACTTCTGTGCCCCTTCACCATCACCACTTCTGTGCCCCTTCACCATCACCACTTATGTCCCTTGTTTTACTTACCTTTCTATTGCGCGCTGCTCCTCCTCCGTC
Source organism: Mixophyes fleayi (assembly GCF_038048845.1). Taxonomy (NCBI): domain Eukaryota; kingdom Metazoa; phylum Chordata; class Amphibia; order Anura; family Limnodynastidae; genus Mixophyes; species Mixophyes fleayi. The sequence goes on from NC_134402.1 coordinate 359,739,866, forward strand.
AGTCCAGATGTAAAAAAAAAAAAGAAAGAGTCACGTGATCGCTCGTCGGGTCCCGGCAGCCTCTCCTCCTCTCTCTATCACTGAGACACTGAGAGGAGAAGAGGCTGCCGGGACCCGATTCGCAGCACCCGACCCCCCCTCCCCCGATTCGCGCCCCCCCCCCCCGTGACTCGTGCGGGGAGGGGCCGATTTATTTTTTTTTCCATTTTTTTAAAAAATTACTTCTGTCCCCCCCAGCTGTGCCCCCCGAGAGCCGCTAGGCCCTAGGCAGGTGCCTAGGTTGCCTAGCGGTAAATCCGGCCCTGCCCACATGCAGAGCCACACAACTCCCGATGCCTCCGCATCAGCAGCATATGGGCCTGGTCTACGTCATATCATCAGCCAGTATTTGCACGGTGCACATTGCACCTGTCCTATAGCAGATGTATAAAATACCCCTCCTACCAGACATATATGTGTGTTTCTGTAGGTCTGCATGAGCTGCCTTGTGTAATCTAGCCCTTACTGTACTCGGCCATTGTCAGGACCCCCTTCTCACCTCTCCAGCTGTAAGGGGGCGCATGTGTCACATAGGAAAAAGTCTACATAGGTGTACAGCGTGTAGCCGCTATCTGAGCATGCGCAGAGTGATATCACACCAGACGCGCTACTCACACTGGCTTACGTCTCACTATGCATCAGCCCCATTACCTTACAATAAATCACATAGGAGGATAGTTCAGCAGTGAAAAAATTACTCTCTCAGACAGATTTAATATAAAAGTAACTTTTATTGTATCTTGTAAAATAATTCCTGATATTGCAAAGGGGTAAAATAAAAGCAGCTGTAGTCTGCGCTCATATAACAATGAATAACTACTGCTGTCCTCCGCTGACTGCAAGTAACAAGTTATAGCTGAAGAGTTAGAACCTCAGGAATCTATTGTCTAAGTGCAGCTGCAGTGGCGCACGCAGGTCTCCAGAAACCCCCCCCCCCCTGCGCTAACTAAGTGGCCACCATAGCTTCACTGTCCTATACAGTAGCCGCGGCGCTGTCAAACAACCGTCCGCGGCAGTGCTGTATTGTATACAGCACCGTATAGGCTGCTGTATAGGACAGCGAGGGGGAGGGGGGGGGGAACCCCTCCTGACAATCCTGCGTGCGCCCCTGAGCTGTACGGGGGTCATTTTATTTTATTTAGTTGTTACTACATTACACTGTTGTTCTTCCCCTTAGTGGTGTAATGTCTGTTGTTTTATCTGCTGTTTACTAATAGAGGCGCAGATCAGGCAGCCAGTGTACAAAATGACATGAAGCAAACTTTTATCAGGGATAATGTACCCCCTACTGTAAATTATAAGGATATTTTACCCAGGTGTTAAATAACTAAACAAACACAAGGCCATAGACTGAATGCTGGTGTACAATCTTCTAGGTGACTTTCCACATCCATAATAACTTATAGTAGTGTACACTGAATTGGTGACATTGGAATGGATTATAGACAAAGACATCACAACTCAACACATCACAAGATATTATTTCCAGGAGATTATACATATATTTGCTTCAGCTGTGTGTTATGAGACTATTAACCTTCACACATATTTGGAGAATTACTGTGTATTCCAGGCACATCGAAAATTAATTTGAACACTATAACAAACCCCCTAATTTATGATACGTAATAAGTATAACAAACTAAATCTGACGGTCAATAGTTTCATTCAAAACTTATATTAGGATCCTCTGTCTACATTAGAATAGTACACACATTTCATTAGAGATCTCCCTGTGAATGTTATGTAATTATGGGTAATTACATCCCTGGGGGTCAGAAGTATAACATGAAGATTGACAAACTGATCTTCATCCACATGTGCTGGGTAGAAGAAGTACAGCAGGTAACAATGGCTTGGCTGTAATGTGTCATGACTGAAGTATGCCAGCACTGATAATATGCTTGTTTGTTCAAGAGCCGTACATCACACACATGTAGTCCTAATACTGCTTTATGTCATGTATTGTATGTAAGATAATTGGGTCACTCATCGGAATATACCAATCATTATTTTATCTAGGTACGATTCAGATGAAGCGCAGGCCGAGGAGGAAATGCCTAAGTAAGTGTAACGTTCCTAATAGTAGGGAGCAGACTAACATACCGCTACATTGTAACATGTAGGAGACATATTAAGAAACAATGATTTAATTTTCTATATGTCCATAGCTCTGGTCCTCGCTATTTATTCTGGGAGGGGAATAATATGTAAATATGTATAATAGTTAATCACACGTAATATACATCTGATGCTGTCATCATCGTCAGCCCACATCTATACACTAAATGCAGCCAAGTCTGACCAGACCATATCCCCAGGGTGTGTGCTACACTTACATGCCCCTGCTGCACTCTACTTACCTGCCCCTGATCTGCCCCCCCCAGGGTGTGTGCTACACTTACATGCCCCTTCTGTACTCTACTTTCCTGCCCCTGATCTGCCCCCCCCCCAGGATGTGGGCTACACTTACATGCCCCTGCTGTACTCTACTTACCTGCCCCTGATCTGCCGTCCCCGCGGGGTGTGGGCTACACTTACATGCCCCTGCTGTACTCTACTTTCCTGCCCCTGATCTGCCATCCCCGCGGGGTGTGGGCTACACTTACATGCCCCTGCTGTACTCTACTTTCCTGCCCCTGATCTGCCGTCCCCGCGGGGTGTGGGCTACACTTACATGCCCCTGCTGTACTCTACTTTCCTGCCCCTGATCTGCCGTCCCCGCGGGGTGTGGGCTACACTTACATGCCCCTGCTGTACTCTACTTACCTGCCCCTGATCTGCCCCCCCACAGGGTGTGTGTTACACTTACATGCCCCTTTTGTACTCTACTTACCTGCCCCATATCTGCCCCCCTAGGGTGAGTGCTACACTTACATGCTCCTGCTGCATTCTACTTACCTGCCCCTGATCTTCCCCTACCCCCCCCCAGGGTTTGTGCTACACTTACATGCCCCTGCTGTACTCTACTTACCTGCCCCTGATCTGCCCCCCCTCAGGGTGTGGGCTACACTTATATGCCCCTGCTGTACTCTACTTACCTGCCCCTTCTGCCCCCCCAAGGTGTAGGGAGCCGCACATGTCAGTTACTCAAAGCTTACACTTGAGGCTCCCTAGGGTTACTTTATAGTTAATGTACAGTGTTCAGGTAGCATTAATCTACTGTAATCTGGATATAAGAGCTTCTTACATGCCAATAATAATTAGATTAAATGACACAGAATGTACTAGTATTGACAACAAGGCTGACCTGTCCAAGTCTCAAAATTGTTACCTATTAAAGGTTTCATCTCATTGTGTTCATATTAGTTTAAAAAGCATCATACAGTAGAGAAAGCAGAAATGTATAACCTGTCCAAGCAAGCGCTAAATATGTCATACACTGAAAATGGGAAAAGGCTAAATATGTCTATATAGAGTATATAAGGTAACATTTTAGGCACATATAGTGATTGTAGTGGTTTATGTAACCACCAAACTCATAAAGTCTGTAACAAAATATCTTGTTTTACACAGGCCAAAATCCGCAAGGCCCGCAAGCCTCCCCCCCATTATATATAAAAGGTAAGTTCATGATTGTTAGCGCAGTAGGTTATATACTGATTATATGAATCTATTATTATGAATAACTGTAACAGATTAAAGGGCGTATTGATGATAGGGAGAAAAGCCCCCGGGCCGGTGACACCTATGGCTGGGTATCAGTAGCAGCACCTTTCACCGGCGGTCTCTGGTGATAGCTTCCATGGGGAAGCCTACTTACCATGGACATCGGTGGTACAATTACCTGCTATCGCTATCGTCATTTAAGGTTGGTAACAGCAGGGGAGATAATACTCAAAAAAAGGCTTAATTTTTTCATGTAAATAAAGACTTTCTTCCAATCAGATTCTATCACTGTTATTTATCATTATAAGATCCCCGGCGTCACTGGCAGGCAGCGGTAAGCAGAGACTTACCTCTTCGCTGGCAAGTCTGGGTCCCATCTGCACACGTGTGACCCGGTATTGTCCGCTCTCACATACGCACTCAATGGACCGCCCGGGCTTAGGCCTAAAGTAGCTGATTCAAAGAAAATTGTAAAAAAATAAGTGGAAACAAAATTGAAAAAATTGTTAAAAAATAAAAAAAGTACATTTTGAAAATAATTGTAACTTAAAAAAAAATTATTATTTAATTAATTAAAGCATTTCCACTCTAAGGCTGCTGCAATAAGTGGTTTGTGACAGTACAGATACCATCACAATCCTTCTTAAATAGGGTTCCCCATGCATGGGGAAGCTACTGCAGGTGGCAGATGGAAAAGGCAATACCCAGCGATACCTAGTGCCGGCGTCGGAGGTTAGTAAATAGGAAGAAGCCCCATCTCTGGTGAATACACCCCTATTCACCGGATTTAGGGATCTTCTCCCTATAATAAATACACCCCTATATCTTTCCCCCTCTATGTCACACCCCTCTTGGAACAGCCCCATTAGAGTTAGGACTTGTCCTTGTTTTATCTATGTGTCCAATGTCAGCCCCCAATTACCTGATGTCTGTGTAACCTGTCTCCTGTCTGATGCACTAAGCTGCCTCCCTTGTCTTCTGTCTTCTGCTTTGGTCTCTTATTTGCCCCTCGTTGTCTCTTGTCTTCACGTCAGTATTCTGGTTCAGGCCGACTATTGATATCAGTGACCGGGAACATTCACATCACTGTTTGTAATTCTTTTTCTTTCAGATGGAGTACTGAAGACAACCTCTGGTAATGTTTCAATCAGTTACACATGACAGGGTTCATGTAATAATACAGGGATAATAATAATACTACTACAGGACTCATATCAATAAGCCAGATGTTAATGTATAAGAACAATAATAATGTATATGTAATAAGTGACTATATAACACTGCCCAGAAATGACCACAGTACACTGATACCACTACACACACTACCACGTGCATTAATGAGTGATGGAGAAATGGACTTACACCTGTTTTTTTGTTCTTTTAGGGATCAAAAAGACCAGAAGGTAAGTGTATACACTAATAACATATTGCACATACATGGCACATACATGGCACATACATGGCACACAGTAATTTCTTCTTGACGTAAAGCCATACTTAGAAACACCTTGTTATATAGTCAGTAGTGCCAGCATTCAGTTGTCCCTGAAAATAATAGGTAAAAGCTGACAGTTTCTTTGTTACAGAATGATTCCTGACTATGCTTCTTCCTCAGAATCCTACAGATCTGTTCTAGTTACCGCTTGTAGAACATCTGCTACATAGAAAACAGAATATAGTCTACACTGTGTTTATGTTGCTTCTACTGTGTATAGAACAGTGAGCGCCTATAGATTAGCATTAAACGTTCCTCGTACCTTAACCCCTATATCCTAGTGTAATGATTGGCTGCAACCTCGTGAATACTGGGTTCAGCCGCTTTGTGTGGTGTCATTTCCACAACAGCTTTACAATTGTATTATACTGTAGATGTGATATTTAACATACCGTATATACTCGAGTATAAGTCGACCCGAATATAAGCCGAGGTACCTAATTTTACCACAAAAAACTGGGAAAACTTATTGACTCGAGTATAAGCCTAGGGTGGGAAATGCAGCAGCTACTAGTAAATTTCAAAAATAAAAATGATATATACAATCTATAAAAACAAATGTATTGTTCCCAGACTAGATAAATAAATAGGATGATTGACTGGTGTAGCAATACCAACATGTAATATATCACAAAGGATATATAGGAGATGCAGACCTCAATAAACAGTACTGAAGGGAATGGTGGTATATCCGGAGGCTCCAAACTGTATAGGACATAACAATAAGTAACAATGCAGAGCAGTGTTGGTGTGTATAACTCACGATTTCTTGATAGCAGTTCTCAGTCCGTCCGCGGTATTCCTTAAAGACTGCAAGCAAACAGATGGGGTGCGCTGACTATAATAGCCGTCCAGACACAAAGTCTTTTGAAGGAAAGTTCCTAGCTCCGTTTGGTCCTACCACTCCAATAGCGCTGGTTGAAGTAGTGATGTTTCCATTCTTCAGACGCGCCTGTGCAGGAGGTTCCTGACGTCCCGGCTGTTACTGATTTCCTCATGTCTCACTAAACAGGCTGTCAGTGCAGTCCAGCGCTGCAGCGGCAGAGGATGAATGGGATGTGAAGCGATGAATGGTAAATGAATCATCGCTTCACATCCCATTCATCCTCTGCCGCTGCAGCGCTGGACTGCACTGACAGCCTGTTTAGTGAGACATGAGGAAATCAGTAACAGCCGGGACGTCAGGAACCTCCTGCACAGGCGCGTCTGAAGAATGGAAACATCACTACTTCAACCAGCGCTATTGGAGTGGTAGGACCAAACGGAGCTAGGAACTTTCCTTCAAAAGACTTTGTGTCTGGACGGCTATTATAGTCAGCGCACCCCATCTGTTTGCTTGCAGTCTTTAAGGAATACCGCGGACGGACTGAGAACTGCTATCAAGAAATCGTGAGTTATACACACCAACACTGCTCTGCATTGTTCCTTATTGTTATGTCCTATACAGTTTGGAGCCTCCGGATATATCACCATTCCCTTCAGTACTATTTATTGAGGTCTGCATCTCCATCACCCGAGTATAAGCCGAGGAGGGCTTTTTCAGCACAAAAAAAGTGCTGAAAAACTCGGCTTATACTCGAGTATATACGGTATTTACATCCCCTAATCTAGTATATTTTTATACATGTTTCTATAATCTCTCAGAGGGTAGCACAAATGTATATTCATGTAATTATCTCTCAGCCTCAGCAGTGTGGTTACTTTCTGAGGATAGGGGGGTTCAGGTTGTGTTTAGTTTGTGTAATATAACACTTATTACCAGTTATTTATATAGTGCCTACATAACACTTTTCTTAAACTTTGCTTTTCCTGTAGGATGACGAACCCGCTGAACAAGGTATGTACTGTGTCACCACTAGTCCTATACACCAATGGTTTATTACTGATTGGTCAGGACCCAAAACATGGGTCTCCACAGCCTTTATGGTGGGTACCCATGATCCTCTCTGTGCAGACCTGTTGTGTGCTACTAAGTAATAATGAGTCATGTACCACACAGGCCTAAGCTGGGTTATAGTGAAGGTGGAGTCTGGAGGAGTGTGCCCTATAATGGCAGTAATACATTTTAATGCACTTTTATTTACAGAATATACGTAATCAGAGGCATTGTTATAAAGGTGCATGAGCTGTTATAGAATGGAACACAATCCCCAAATACCTAAACATTATAGAGTCATGGGCTGCAGAGCTGATTCACAAACATAATATGGGCAAAAAGTGAAGAACTTTAATTTAATCTTTAGAGACAAATAATTTGTAAAGCATAACCCTTATATGTTTCACAATTGTTTACAATATGTTTTCTCTTCTTTTCAGGGGAATACACGAACAGAAGGTACTTAATATGATAAGACCACAGATCTGATACAATACAATATACATCACAATAGTCATTTAGCTCAATACATTCATAGTTTAATTCTCATTAGCAAAACAACCCCAATATGAGAACAAATTCCTCTCCCCTCTAATGATTTTTTATAAGCACCCCCCAGTCAGGGTAACAGACAACAGTACCCTGCAACAACCTCATTATTACTAACAAATCTCACAAATGGGATGGCTATGGTGCATCATCTTGTGGTACAAACACAAATGGGAACATATATATGTGAATAAACATCATGTGTCTGATTCATCTTCTGGTGTAAGTCCATTTGTGCCGTATCTTGTGTGAACTAGCTCTGTACATGCTCAGAAAAGGATCTTATGCCAATTAATGTAATTGTATGCAATTCATGTCCAAATGTAAATGACACGACTGCCTACAACTCGATTCAAGTCCTGGGTATCTCGTATGTTTGCATTTGTAGTTGTATCATTTGCACCAACTACAGGGCAGGTGTCAGTGCCGACTGATAGTGATGACTGACACAATATCGTCTTTGCATTAAAAACTACATGGATGCGTGCCACTAGATAGCACAGAACATTTGTATGTAAGAGAGAATATCAAAACATATTGTATGTACAGTACGCATTAAGAATGTCACGGTTTATGTATTTAATGTAAAAAAAGGAAAACACATTTTTACTGATGATTATAGTATTATGAGTTGTTAATTTATTTTAAAGAATATTTTTTTTGCATGTCTTCTGATGGGACTGTATATTTTGAATATCCTGCACTGTGTTCTGACTGCTAACATACAACAAGTAACGTTTAGGCAGAGTGTACTTACACCCAGATCCAAATTGAAATGTATCTTGAGATCCGCTTGGAGTTAAATACGGTCGGAACTGTGCTCAAGTTTCATGCTCGTTTTTTAACCACAAGTTGTGTGCAGGTTGCGTCCGAACATGAATCAGGCCAAATATATATCTAAGTACCTCAATGACACAGAGATGAAGGTTACATTACTATACAGACTCCACAAAATCTGTCCCTCCAAGACTGATGTTTTTTCTTCTAAACTATAACACATCTATTATGTAAGACATTACTGTAAAATCAACAATTTGCCTTCGTGTGGTAACGTCTGTCTTCTGCTTCTTATTAGGGGCATAAGAAAAAGAGTCTCAATGGTGTTTCGTGCTGTAGCCAGGTAAGTAACCTTATTTTGCATTAACAGTCACCATGACCTCACAACTAAATTGAATAGCCCCCACCATCAAATAAACAGCCCCCACCAATAAATTAATAGCTCCTACACCCAATAAATGATTAGCCCCCACCCTCACCACTATATTAATAGTCCATGCCCCCACCCATATTAAATTAAGAGCCTCCCTCCCGCCACACTTCCCTGCCTACATCTGTATCTTGTCTACGTGTAATTGCGCACCATGTGTAACGCTATCAGCGGGTGGGAGGGGAGAATTGGATTAAGTGATCTGCAGCCCCATGTAGTAAGGTGACTAGTCCTGGGAGAGGGACCAGCCTGGTAATCAGTGGCAGCATACCATGTCCTGGATCTTCCACCAATCCATTCTCAGGCTGGGTAGTGTCTGGGCCGCAGGTGCTTGTCTGCTTCCTCCGCAGACATTAACAGAACACCATACTAACAAGAGAACATTCTGCCTACATATAAATCAAGGACTGAGCTGACCCCAGAAGTAAAGCGCTGCAAAAACACCTAAACAAATATGACACATATATACTAACTGACATGGCGGTATACATAATGGTAACACAATGTACACACTTGCTATAAAAATATCCATAGGAATAATCTATGTAAACCAATAAAAACGAAAGTAGTTATCATTAAAAGGATATCTACTATATAAATGCCTAGTGGCGTGTGTGGGAAAAAAAAACCAAGCTGCAGCGCCACCTGCTGGGCAGAGTTATACACTGACCTATATATTTCTTGAAGGAGAAGTGACAGTTGGGAGTGGTTGGTGGTTGCCGGGGGTGACAGTGGGGAGTTTTTAACACCTTAAGTAGCTTGATGAAGGATGTGGCGATGAAGATGAAGGATGAGGTGATGGAGAAAAATGATGAGGTGGTGACATGTGGACAAAACCACGTTAAAAAAGGGCGCTTGCGTCGGGAAGTAACGCTCTTCCCCTGAGGAGGCCTGGGCTAGGCCCAAATGCATGACAAGAACCTTTTTTTTTTAAACTCTTTATTTATGCAAAAAAAAAGGAGTTCCACATAGCAGATAATAAAAAAAGAAAAACATTTGAACATAAGAGCCAAAACATGTCAATTGAGAAACGAAAAAAAAAAAAAAAAGTCAGGCAAATGACATATTGTTACAAAAATTCCTAAACATAAAAAAAGCAGTAAGTTAACCCATGGAAAGGAGATAGGCTGACCCAGCCAAGGATGTTGGAAGACTCAACTGCCCTGGAACTCTTTATCGATGCTGTTTTTATTTTTTTATTTTTTAGAGAGAGAGATAGAAGAGAGAAAGAGGAGGGAGGCGGGGGGGAGAAGGGGTGGGGATGACCTGGTAAGAGCTTCTGAATAAAATAGCCTTTTAAGTAGCAGGCATATTTGCTTGATGAAAGGAGTACCAAAAGTTCCACACCTTATTGAAATTTATAATTTTGTCATGGAAAAGGCTGGTGATGTATTCCATAGAGGCCATGTACCACACACGAGAGACTACACTTTGGAGGCTGGGTGAATGGAGGGACTTCCATTCCTTCGCTATCTGGAGGCGAGTAGCGGCACAGATGTGTTGAACAAGTCTATCTGCCTGTTTAGTTAGGCCTTTGACCCGGGAGCATAGCAGCATAACCATTGGGTCAGGTAACACCTCAACGTCTAAGATTTTTGTCATTAGGTCAGCCACCTGGGACCACAAATTTGAAACACTAGGGCATGTCCACCATATGTGGTAGAATGAGCCCACCTCCCCACAACCTATCCAACATGAGTCTGAAGTGCCAGGATATATTATATGAAGCTTTGAAGGCACTAGATACCATCTTGTATATACTTTAAATGTGTTTTCTCGTATTGAGGTGTTAATGGAGATTTTGGAGATTCTCACCCTTAGCCTGGACCATCCCTCCCGATCCAGAACTCTACCAGTATCCCGAAGCCATGCCGCCTCAAACGATTCCGCAGTGTCAGTTTTTGGTTCCAGGAAATTATGGTATACCAAAGATATTAGTCCTGGGGCTCCTGGCCTATACACACAGCTCCTCTCAAAAGGAGTGAGGCTACGTAGCTTAGAAGATCTACAGAGTGATTGAATAAAGCCTCGGATTTGAGTGTAAGCAAACTGTAAGGACGAAGGAAGGCCCTTTTTTTCTCTTAGATCCGGGAAAGTCTGGGGAGCAAAATTTCCCAAATTGTGAGTAAACTGAGTGATACCCGCCTCTTGCCAGGGGCGCGAGAATGACCGCATATTTCCTGCCGGAAAATCCGGATGATGCCACAGTGGGGTAAGAGGAGAAGGAAATGAGGTGAGCTCCCACTTTCTATGGAGCTTGTCCCACAAGTTGAGTGTGGACTGTATGGAGGGGTGCGAGTACACTGAGGCCGGCCTTTGAACTCTGGGGAGCCAGGGGAGCGAATTCAGGTTGTGATCTGGTGTATGTGCGTTCTCTAGGTCGACCCATCTCTTGATCCCTGGAGCAGACTGCCAGGAAATGATATGACTAAGGTTAACTGCATGATAGTAGCGCTCAAAGAGCGGAAGTCCATATCCCCCTGACTGAGTGGATTTAGCTAGGCAAGACCTTTTGAGTCTCGATTTTTTCCCTTGCCAGATAAATGTACCGCATGAAGATTGCAGGTTCGTTAGGAAAGTACCTGGGATTGGGATTGGTAAGGTCTGGAAAAGGTATAAGACTCTAGGCAAAACGTTCATTTTTATCACACTAATCCTACCAAACCAGGAGACAAAAAGCGAATCCCATTTGGCCAGGTCTCTTTTTATTGAATCAAATAAGGGGGTGTAGTTGGCGTGGAATAGTTGTTTGTATTCTTTTGTGATCTGAACCCCTAAATATCGTAGCGCCTTTGGGCGCCATTGAAAATCGAACGAGGATTCGAGAATAGTTTTGGTGACAGTAGGGACTTGGAGTGAAAGGGCTTCCGATTTGGAGTTATTTATTTTATAGTTTGATAAGGATCCATATTCTTTAAGTTCTTTAAGAAGATTTGGGAGCGAAATAAGGGGGTTTGCGAATAAGGAAATTTTAAAATGGCGAGGACCAATTTGAATCCCTGATATGTCCGGGTTTCTTCTAATAGTGGCAGCTAAAGGTTCTATGCATAAAGCATATAAGAGGGGGGACAAGGGGCACCCCTGTCTAGTGCCATTGCCTAATGAAAAAGCCTGGGATAGGAGCCCATTGGTCAATACCGATGAGGTCGGGTGGTGATATAGGGCCTGAATGGCCGAAAGAAAGGCCCCGTTTAAACCAAAATTACTTAACGTGCTAAACATGAAAGGCCACAGGAGTCTATCAAAGGCCTTTTCGGCGTCTAATGCCAAAACCACTGACGGGATCTTATTCTGATTAATATGGGCAATAATGTCTATTGTACGTCTAGTGTTGTCTAAAGCCTGCCTGGTGGGGACAAAACCTACCTGGTCTGGGAAGACCAGTGTTGGTAAATAGGCATTTAAACGATTTGCCAGAATTTTGGCGAAAAGTTGTCAGCATTGATTAGTGAAATAGGGCGATAGCTGGGGCAACAGGTCGGGTCCTTGTTAGGTTTAGGAATCACCACTATAGTGGAACGTGTGGATTCCGCATGAAATTTACCCCCCGTCATAATGTAATTAAACAGGTGCGTCAAATGGGGGACCAGTTCTTTGGAGAATGTTTTATAATAAAGCATCATAAAGCCATCAGGGCCGGGGGCTTTGGAGTTCTTCTGTGACTTTAGTGCCAGAATTACTTCTTCACTGGAGATAGCCTCATTAAGAGTAGAAGCCTGGCGGGAGGATAGTGAAGGAAGAGAACAGTTATCTAGGTAGGTATTGATGGCTTGAGGGGAGGCTTTAAGTGAAGTTTGGTCCTTATGAAGATTATACAGATTTTCATAATATTTGTGGAATGTTTCGTTTATGGTCCTAGGGTCATAAGATAGGTCCCCTTTTTTGTTTCTAATTGAATTAATTATTTGGGAGCCCCGTTTGGCTCTCAGTCTCCTGGCCAAAAGGGAATCGGCCTTGTTGCCTTTTTCAAAAAATGTTTGATTAAGCCATCTAAGCTGGCGTTCCGTTCTCTCTGCGAGAATTGACTGAATTTCGCCTCTAGTCTTTTGAATTTCCTTCAACACTGAATGGGAGCTAGACTCCTTATGTGTTGTTTCCAAATTTTTAAGTTGAAGAGTAAGTTTATCAAGTGTCTCATTACGTTCTTTTTTTCTGCGGGAGGCAAACTGAATAATATCCCCCCGTATGACTGCCTTGTGGGCTTCCCATATAGTGGAGATCTGAATCTCTGGGTCTGAATTGATTTCAAAGTATTTTGTGATAGAATCAGATATGAGATCTTTAAACCCAGGGAGTTTAAGAAGAGTCTCGTTCAATTTCCAGGAGGTTCTACCCCGGGGATTCTGAAAAAGGTCAACCGTTAACGATAATATAGAGTGGTCTGACCACGTGTTGGAAACTATATCAGCCCTAGTTATATGTTGGAAGATGTTTGAGCAGCCCATAAACATATCAATCCGAGAATAGGTTTGGTGGGGAAAAGAGTAAAATGTGTAATCCCTCGATGAGGGATATAACGCTCGCCAGATATCAAATAGGCCGGCCTCAGTCACTTGTTTTTGCAGATGTTTTTTATGTGAAGATGGGGGGGAGGAGTGCCTAGAAGCGGATCTGTCTAAGAGAGGGGACATACCGGTGTTAAAGTCACCCCCGAGTAAAAGCAAACCCTTACGGAAATTATGTAGTTCTGAGAAAAAGTGTGTGAAAAAAGCTGTCTGACCTGTATTTGGCGCATAAACGTTGGCAAAGGTTATATCTAGATGACCAATCTTTCCCGTCAGGAAGAGAAACCTCAGGGTCGTCCTTAACTGCTGACATGACAAACGGAACTGAACTGCGGAGAAGAATGGCAACACCATTCCTCTTTGTAGAATGAGAGGAATAACAGGCATCAGGGTATCTTCTTGAGGACAGGGAGGGATGGCCACCCGCCTTGAAATGAGTCTCCTGTAAAAAAATTATATTACCATTAAGTTTTCGTAACGTATGGAATAACATAGAGCGCTTTTGAGGTGTGTTTAACCCTTTAACATTAAGGGAGAGTGTTGTAAGGGTCATGATGGATATTCTCAGAAGAAACACAAAGAATAAAGATGATATCCCTCAAACTGAAGTACCAGGGGGGAGGGGTTGGGAGGTGGGGTACAGGGAGTGGAAAGGGAGGGGAAAGAAGAGTAAAGGAAAGAGGAGTTATGAAAGAAGAAAGGCAAGGGTGTAGGTTCAGGCCTCAATAGCAGAGGAGAGACCTACTAGGACAGTGCCTAAAAAGCTATATTAACTTAAAAAACAAGGCAAAGTTTGCCTATTCAGTTATCAGAACCAAGGCACAGAGTTCGGGAGTGCGTGTAAAATATAGACTACCAGATAAACTGCTAAGAAAATCCCAAGGTATGTGGGTGCGTGGCTAGGAGGACAGGATACGTCCCCCGCCCATACATAAATAACATAATAAGGTTAAACCGAAGCTAAACTTGTAACCAGAAACAACAATATCTACGGTAGTTATGAGAGCAACATGAAAATATTGACATTTGTTAGAAGAATAATAGAAAATACAAACAGAGCAAGTAAAGGCACAATATTACTTCACGTCTCCTCTAACAGAGACATAGATTTACAAATCAAGGGGGTTGATGTGAGGAGCTCTGGGCATCGCTACCCACAATCCTGTCAAGACGGAAGAGATGGAGCCTGCGGAGTAAGTCTTTTCCTTCGTTCGGTGTTCGGATCGACTCTTGACGGCCCTCAACTTCAATTATCAAACGAAAAGGGAAACCCCAGCGGTATTTGTATCGGTTTTCTCTAAGGATGCTGGTAACCTCCCTGAGGTCGCGTCTCTTGGCTATCGTTGAAGGGGCAAGATCTTGAAAAACTTGAATACGGGATTCTTCGTAAAGAGTATAAGAAGAATTCTGAACCGCTTTGGTAATAAGTTCCTTGGTCTTAAAGGATAGTAATCTCAATATCACATCACAAGGTGGTTCGGTATCTTTCGGGCATGGTCTCAAGGCCCTATGGACCCGTTCGATCTGCATTGGGTGATTGGATAAGGCAGGGTCCAGAGAAGAGAAGAACCTACTCACATAGTCCTCCAGATCCTTAGGTTCCATTGATTCAGGGATGTTGCGTAATTTGAGGTTATTGCGACGTTCCCTGTTCTCCACATCCTCCAGCTTGTCCCTCATGAAATCGTTGTCCTTTAGCAGAAAATCTATATCTTTTGAGGCTTCATTTTGGAATGTAAGTGATGACTCCATCTTGTTTTCCAGAACCGAGGTTCTTTTGGAGATTGCAACCATTTCTGCTTTGAGATCGCCTATAGCCTTCTGAAGATCAACGGAAAGGGCGTTAGTGCGCTCCACGATTAAATTTCGTAATTCAGCAAAGTCCGCCTTGGTTGAGGGAGAAGCAGTGGTAGGAGGGTCTTGGTCGCTCTGGATCTCCGAGGGTGAGTTAGGAGAAGATGAAGTATGTGCTTTGTCCTGACGGGAGAAGTGCTGAGTTATCTCTCCTGGTGCGCCTCTGCGGCCTCTACCCGCAGATTTATTCATGTTGAGTGCAGAATTTCTGGGAAACCGTTTGCTAATGTTGAGTATGAGGCAGACGGGCGGGGAACAAACCCATGTGGGTTAAGTGGACATAGTAAGTTGTGGGAAAGTTAAGTAGAAGGGTAGTATCTACCCTAGTGTCCCGCTGTTAGTTTTCTCTCTGGATGTTCTGGTGATTCTAATATGGCTCCAGGAGAGCCTACTGGCAGAACTTACTGTGAGGCTGGGGTGCATTTAGCTCGGGAGATGAGGTTGAAGCAAACCTTAGTTATCTGCCAGAGCCTGAGTGTGGCGAAGATGTTGACAGGTGCTAGAAGAAATGTTGTCAGAACAATAGAGGTCTGGCTGACTGAATTCACTAGATTAGTATAATTCACAAATGTCTATAACAGGTATAGGATTGTAGACAATCTTCAAAGTTGGTCATCAATATAGTTATAACACGAGACCAAACGGGTGGGGATCCAGGCGATGACTTATGTGAGAAGGGAATAACCGCACACCCTTTATCCGCCTATAATAAACATCAGGGTCCGTCTGTTGGTGATCTCACCTGTGAGATTTTAATATATGGGTGCTCAGTTGAGCCAGCACAGAATGGGGCATATATCACTCACCCCTCCGGCAGGAATTTGCAGGCCTGCTGTAGATGTTGAGGGTCCTCTGTGGGTGGAAGTGAGTTGAGTCCTAAACAGAACCCGCACGTTCATACATTTACCCCCAACTATCTGATGGATGACATGGTTAAATAATCAGAACACGTGTATTAGCTATAAGGACATGTGGGTAACAAGAATAATACTATGGGCTCATAATACTACTGTAGTTCTTAAGTTTAAATATCTTTAGTAAGTATGAAAATCTATTCAATTACATTGTCACTTTGGTATGAACTAATAATTACTCAGAGCAATTCTCTCTTACCGATTGTTATCACGTCTCATTTTATTTTCCTTCTTTTTCAGATTCTTCTGCTGCTGCTGTTGCATAAAATAAAATATTTTTTTTTAATGTATGAGTAGTTTTGGGAAGTCTTTATTTAGATACATGTTTTAACCCTTGGTTACCCTTTTTCTTACTTTTATGGGTGTTTTATTAACTTATATATTACATAATGGGAAAGTTTCTTAGTGACCCCGATTCCATTACACTGGGGGCCAACTAACGTCATTACTGACTTCTTACCAGGGGACTCAGACTGCTTGGTCTGGGGAAGATAACGCTGATGACTGTCACATCGTATCTTCAGATGGATCTATACTGGACGCCTAATCTTATGAATAATCACTTGTGTTATGTGCGATAAAACTCCCGGAGCAGCGAGTACTTATACTACAGTCACAAAGTATTAATGATTCCGATAACATTATGGTAACGCCAACGGTAGCGCCATTGTAATAACATTGTGATACGACCGGTGTCCCTCTAACACTTGTTATACCTGTATCCATTATATCCCCAGCTACACCATGATTTACAGGACAACATCCATAGCCACATGAAGAACACTTCAAGGGAGGCACAGACACAATACCAAAACAAGCCAGTCACTGGTTATCAAAATCAGCTGAAACAGTCTTTCAATATCTAAATATACATAATGTACAAGACACAGACATAATGTGAGCTGTGTATGTTTTTATAATCTTTAACTTAAATTTGATGCTATAGGAATATAAAATGATTGTGTTACTAGCAGGTAAGACCATACACTACAAATACTCATCCTGAGATAAAGTGCTGTAGACATCAGGCAAATGATCTTCATACGTCTATGATTCCTTGATCATCTTCTGCATCTGGGGATCTTCTGGAATACACAGATGTTGGTCGATCAAAACAAATGTGAACATACCTATAAGAATTATATAAATGTGTTTTGGTTTATTTGTTTTCTCATAGTGAGTAGTAACAGCACATGAAGTCATGTACACAGGCACTTAGCATTCATTACCATGAAACAGATTAAATATTGGTGCGTATGTAGAGCCAAGACTTTTGGATTTCCCAAGAGTGAGACAATTGAAATCCAGCAGATAATTTGTTCCCATTACCGACCGCTGTCAGCCTGAGTGTGCAGCCACCACTCAACCCCAATAACAGACCCCGTGTGACCTGGGTACTCAGCTTGAGTGATGTGTCCCATATAGATACAGGCTGTGTATTGTTACATTTACAGGATAATTTGCTCCCAGTCTGTTCAAGATTCATTAGTGAATGTGGTCAGTAGAACCTTGGATGTGTCCTAATTGTGGCCAAATTGGAGATTAATCCTACCAGTGGGTGCTTGGGCAGGTTGCTAGTATTTGCGTTTAAGTTTCTAGTGTGGCCCTCTGCATTTAGGATTATATTGTAATACTATTAACCCTCTTATATATAAGGGCAGATGGATATTGGGTCTAAATTCATTGTGATAATGAAATATGTGCATAAACATGGACTACGATGCACAGTTATAATCAGGGCCTGAGTATGGGTACCAGCCACCATAGGTTAATACATCCACAGGCCCCCAATGTTTACATTTGTATTCAGCAACAAACATCATATCTGTAACCCCCTGTCACTGTGTGTAGTGTGGTGTGCAAAGGGTACACAGTGCACCTCCTTCTCAAGCCCTGGCTAGCTGATGGGCATGGGTGTAGATGATCAGGGGGTCCCTGCACATGCAGGTGTTTCTCTGTAGTTAGTGGGACACAGGTGATGTCACTTTGTGATGCAGTGCAATAAAAGTCACAATCATTTGGGCGCCAGACCATCTCTATGACAAACTGAACTTTTATTTACACTCCTCTTCCTCCAGCACGATAATCATAATGGTTGCAGCAATAAAGAAAAATATATACAGCTCCTCACTCTCTCCAGCACAGTTCTTAATGAGCAATACGAACATGGTTGCAAATATCTTATCACTCCCCCTGCACAGTTCTTAATGTTATCCAGATGTTATATAACATAAATCATAGGTCTCTCTTACACTCCATACTCACTGTAGATCACCCTCCTCTGCAGGGGCACTCACATGGATGCTAATAGGCAGGCAGCTTCTCCACCATGCAGCTCTGACACACTCTGTGTACCTCTCAACTGCAGCTCATCCCTCCTCTGCGGGGATGATGTCTCCTGTGCTCTGACATGTCACTCTGTGTACGCTCAGCCTCAGGATCTGACACTACAGCTACCATGCCTCTTGTAGCAGCCCTCACTCCAGGGCCTATTCCATGCGAAGTGTCCCCCTCTTCCTTGGGTTCTCTATAGTGACATAGGGTTCTCCCCCTCATCCAGGGCACACATTCCTTGCCCTGGCTCAGTCACCACGCTCAGACAGCCAGGCAATGCTGGGGGATCCTGGGAGCTTCCACCCCAGGTCCCCAGCTACCATCTCTCCTCTCCTCTCCTCTGTCTCTCTTTTCCCCCTTAATGACAGCCCCTCCTTCCTCTCACTCAGTCTCCAGGCTAGGCTGGGTTATCACCATGGTAACCTGTTTATGTAACTTTTCATAAACTATTAGCTTACCCTCTAGGTGACAATAGAACAAAAGATAACAGCGCTAAATGACACTCTGGGGTAAACGATGTGAATGATAAAAATGGTCTCAAAAACCAGGGCAGAATAAATCAATACTTCAAACATTTAATAATGCACATACATGTATTGAAATCCAGCAATATAATAAAATAAGGAGATAATACTCCTAAGGTGTATGTAAAAAACCGCAATCAACTTGTCAATTGAACACAAAAATAATAATTAATGGGCCACAATGATGTACAAACCAAGGCCACAATCACGTATATATATTGTCAGGATAAAGCATAGATCTGATATGCTGAAATAGAATATTGGATGTCAGGACCCAAATAAATCTTTGCATGAATACCTAAATTCACCTGATGTTCAATTCAGATAAAGGTGTGACCGAATGAGCCCAGGAACAGGTAATTGAGTTAGGTAAACCCTTTGTGCAGAGACCAGCTTTAGATATGCAGATCAGACATCCATTGTATTTGATCATGTATTTCCCTAGCTAATTTACTTCCCTTCAATAGGTAGTATAAACACAAACTAACCCCTAGGTGTAAATTAGAGAGCTTGCAGTTATTTACAAGGGATAATTCATAACTGCAGGGTAAATAGGTTGTATCAAATGAATCCATTGATAAGCTAGTGTAACAGTAAAAGACGCAGAGTCTGATGTAATGGTGTTTGGAGGTTTTTACATCCCAGTGTGAGGAGATAAGCCTGCCACTGTTAGCAGCTTCCAGGACATAGCACTGTTTGCTTGTGACACTTGAATAGACTTGTAGGTACCGCTCAGCATGTGGTCTGGCTCAATGAGGCCAGGGGATAACATAGCCTATAGGTAATACTGTATAGACAGAAAGAATTCCGTTTTAAAATATGCCACTTAAAATCAATAAAAGCAGAGATCAACCACCTATTCCTCAATAGCATGAGGAAGGGCAGCTCATATGTTAAATTAAGAATTCTGCCCCACAGAAAAATGAAGAAAAGGAGTGGAAGCTCTGCGAATGCCCTGTACTTAGGCATGTTTGATATGAAAAGATGTACAAAGTCATAGGGGATTGGTTAATGATAAAATTGGATCGCTGTAACGCTGTCCAGGACAAATATATCACATTGTAGAATTGGTTAATAAATCAGTCAACAGGTAAATTTGGTTTGAAAAGGTGTCCCAGGACACAACCCCGATTAGCATTAACCCTGCCCCTGTGAATGCCGCACCCATTTGAGGTTGCTTAAAAATCTGTGTTCTGAGGGAACAAATTGTCAGACTTTTGGGGATCAATCTAATTGAAGGACTGTCCATTATTTCTGCCTGCCCCAGGCATACAGATTATTATATGTAAGTAATGCTCTGTAGGTTATCTCTTTTATTTTAAACTGTTTTGCTTGTTATGTCAAATTTATTATTTGTTTATTCCTTATTTTTCTTTTTATCTGAATGCCCTGTACCTTTTGTATATTAAATCTAAAATTTAATAAGTTGCGTCCTTGATACTCTAAATAATCCATAGCCTTTGTAGAGGAGATTGCTCGTCCAGGTAAACCCTTGGAATGCCAGTGTGTGATTTGTTGATACATTTGATTAACAAGCTGTGTGTGCTTGTATGTACATTTGTGTAACAGTCTGGAGGTGTGAAGAGTTAACCCTGTGTGTGCTGGTGGGAGTCTTGCTAGTTTGTGGAACTAGGAGCCTGTGTGCCAGTGTGGGATAGTATATTGGGGTCCTATTGCCCGTACCCAATAGGTGGTGGCTGTACCTGAAGCGTCTGGGGGTGTGAGAGCGCTGTGTTTGGGGGCGATTCCGTAGGTCTAAGAACCTGTGTGATAGGTGAGAGAGACTGCGGGCTGAAATCGTGTGTGACCTCATACAGCAAACACCCCAACGTCACGGCAGCTGGGAGCGCGTTCGTGACAAATTGGTGGCATAGCGGTGGGATGATTTAATTTCTTAGAGTATTAAGTGCATGGTTTAAGCAATTAACCCTTGCACTTATAAACTGATTGTAACCTTGCGAGGAATACAATAGTTTTACAAGGACGAAACTCAGGGCTATAATTTTTGAAGACATATGTGCAAAGCAGTTCCCTTCCCTTCTCTCTTGTTTTTCTTTTCTATCTTTTATTTTGCAAAGTGACTGCAAGGATGGCAGCTGCTTACAAGAAAAAAGCCAAAGAAGTTTTAATTGCCCTGTGTGAGC